>NW_023475816.1:0-3147 GCF_013731165.1 Rhagoletis pomonella
AAAAAAACACAATTTCTGAGACATAGTTTGCGATAAGGTAGCTATAAAAAATTTATTTCTACTCAACCAAATCTGATTTCAGTAGAGATACGATTCACGAAATGATTCTTCAAAACGCATTAAAAATTGGGAGATATTTCAGCAAACAATTAATTGAAATAAATGCACTAGAAAATACTTATAAAAAGGCAAGGTTAAGGTTTTTCAAAACAATGAAAAAAAAACACTTGTTCCCAGAACTTTTAAATATTTTGTTCTAGATCGAATGCATGGTGTAATAATAACAAGGTGTTGTCAGTAACTTAACCTCACTTTTTCGGCAGGTCTATTCCGGTCACGCATTTTAAAGTACTAGAAAAGGTACTAATTATTTAGTACCTTTAATCCGTTGGTGCATACTATTTCAAATTAAATGTAGAAAATGTATATTTACAGGCTTATATGTTTGTATCGGCAGCTCCACACAGCTTGGACATATATTGTAACTTTAAAAAAGTAAAAGCCGTAAAATAAGGCAATTTCCTATAAGACTGTAAATTATTTTCTAAATAGATTAAAACACATAAATATCGATAATATAAGCGAATTCCTAATTTAACCATGCAGCCACTCTATTCTAGTGTATCAGTAGTTCATTTGGCTCAATATTATGACAATGCAGCTAAGGTTATTTAATATAAAAAAGCGCCTTTCCATACGATTTGTGTGTACGTTTGTTTTCCATTGATAACCACGATATCTTTTATTTTTCTACTTTTTGAGGACAAAAGTTACACAAATCCAGCAATTTTAAATATTAATATTGTTCATGATTGTGTTGCTTATTGGCCGTTTAGTATAATTTAATAATTTATTTTTGAGCTAAAGGCCGTATGTTAAATAAAACATTAAATGGTTTTCTGTTTTATTTACTTTTTACTTTTATTTTGGTCGATATTTCGCCTTCAGTCTGAAGGCATCTTCAGGAACTATTAGCTTTGTCCGGTCGACCGCTCCAAAATAAATTATTAAATATTGTTCTGAAAACACCAAGTTCTTTAAAAATCGCGATAAAACGAATTACTAAAATGGAGTATTTTAGATACTATTTCCCAACGAATAGTAATATAAAAATTAAGATCGGCAGCACTGAAAATAAGTATGCCGATCTTGTCAAAATCACAACAAACACGTCGCTACTGACAACACCTTGTTATTATTCCACCATGGATCGAATGTTTGTTTTGCTGTTACCAAATTTTTTGACTTGGAAGTCAAAATTCGTACAACTTTCTTAAATTTTCATGCGTTGCCATATAGGTGTTGCCATAAAAATTTGTATATTCAATTTTTCTGTGAAACGCACGCATACGTATGAAGATTCGCCTTAACTCGAAACGCGGTTGTGGAAAAATGTCGAATAATCGAACGCCCTAGTAAATATGCAGGTATTTTTGGAAGTTAACTCTTGAATATTTGTCTGCTTTTCTTACTTCTTATTCGATATATCGAGCATGTGCTGGAAATTATGTTTGGATGCATTTCGTTTCGTTTACCGTTTAATAACATCGGCTATAAAAGGAGATTCATGCGAAAACTGTTTCAGTTGAAAAGGATTCCAAGACAATGTTGGGCAGAAACTGCTCATCAAAATGCAACAGGTAATTTTGTGTTACTTATATATATGCATATATGTAATACTCCTATATTGGCAGTAAGAGCTAGTACCGTCCGAAAACACTACAGTACAGATATATCAATAAACACGTACGAAAGAAAAGGAACACATACGTTTAGAAATAAACATGTACACGACACATTTACAAAAACGGCACTCAAGTAAACAATACATTGACAAAAACAGTACTAGACTGTCTCGCTTTGATTACGGAATGCTTACACATTGAGATGTTAGCTTACTACCAATATAGAAGTATTACAAATCGTTACCTTAATATAGAAAGGCCCTAACTCATACAGTCGCTGAAATGCAAAAAAGCCGTAACTGACTAAAATTTTGTATTGCTTAAAATGGTTTGGGACACATAATTCGATGAAATACATCATAATCAATCGAAGCGGGCATTTCGGATGTTTGCTTAGTTACGGCTTTTTGTATTTCAGCGTCGTTGTGAGATAGGGCCTTTCTATATTAAGGTAACGATATGTAAGTAACTTTATAGGCGCGCCATGCCTAATCACCTCTTTTTCTCTCTCATAACGAGCGGAACTATTATTTAAGCACCTCGTTTTGTCATAATTTATTTAACAAAATATTTTCTACGAATGCCGTTCGGTCGCGTCTAGTTGTCGAATGATTTGTTTAATTAACACATTATCATCTAAAAAGTTATTGTGTTTATTTGGTAGAACTCTCAGGCATGAGCGAACATTTGTCGGCATACATTTATGCGTATTTACTATTTCTATTTAAGTGATGTTGTATTTTTATTTATTATATTTATTAGGAGAAAAGTTTCGCATGGTCATTCATATCCGTATATTCATGTATGTACATATGTAAATAAGTTTGTGTACTTAAACTTGAAATTTTTAATATCGATTTGACAAGTATTGATGTTTGATACTTTTATAAATAATGAATTCATTAGTGGCGCCTTGTTGATTTACCTAGACCACTTGTTAAATGCTCATAAGTTAGTTAGTCTACACTTACTACGAAGAAAACAAATAACGGAAGCCTTCACTTTAGTTAAGTACATACATACTATGCGTTGCTAAGGGAAAATACAATTGAGTTTCAAATGTGCTTTTGAAATGTGGTCAGTGTTGATAGAAATAACACTGTTTTAATAATCTACCACACCAGGTCTGTAATCTTGTGGTAGATTCGCGTTTTTGAGTAGTTTTATTTGTGGTAGACATAATTTTCTTAAATTCTTAACCGACTTCACAAAAAGGAGAATGTTATCAATTCGTCGGATTATTATTATTTTTTTATGTATGTGACCGCATAACTTTGGACCACGTTAACCGATTTCTATCTCACAGGTGTTCTCATACTAATTTCGTTTAAATCCGATCATTGGATCATGAAGATATTAACGATAATCTTAAATTTTTATATGAGAGTTGAAGTCGCGCTTTTGTTTTTTGCTTAAAAAATTACTTGTTTGTGGTCATTTTATATAAATTTGCCATTTTTTT
>NW_023475817.1:0-3146 GCF_013731165.1 Rhagoletis pomonella
ATGCACATTAGGTCAAATGATTACTTTTTCTGTGCGAAATTAATAGCAGCTAAAATATTGCATTATTTTAATGTAAAAAGATGGAAAACGTTAAAACAAGTGTAAAGGCAGTAAATAAAATGTTAAACAGACTTGGCTTTCGTAAAACAGAACTTACTGCTTTTTTGTATGTTCAAATGATGAGTATATGTTTTAGGTATTACTCAAAAACATTGTCCAATTAGCTTGGTTTTGACACAAGTTATTTTCTTATCATACACAACCCGCTCCTCTTTAAAATGAGCTATATAATAAAATAAGTATGGTCACATGTACATAAATGGTTTCTTCTAGCGATTAGTTATGGCATTATCGAAATTCCTAAATTAAAAAAAGAAAAATATTTACTACATGTCTCGCAGATATGTCTTGAGGAGAGATTCCTAAAGCAGTTTGTCTTCATAAATAACTTCATTTTCACTTGAGGTTTCAGTATTTCCAAATTCTCCACCGATATTATCTATTTATATTCAGAATACAAATGCTGCTTTGTGACACATTTACCGAAAATCGGTGGTAACTTCCTGAAAAGAATACGAATGTTTATATAACTAATTTGTTAAAAGAATGTTCAAAGCTCTATTCACTTTGAGTAAAAAAAATTGGAAATTTCAGTCCGTGAGTTCTCTCAAGGATTAGCCTTTTTGCGAAGGCGCTAGTGTATTTGTAACATAGCCTCGGCTACGCTACAGGAGATGAAATGTAATGCAAATTGAGGCTGCTATTTTTTTTTTGGTATCACATACTTCCATTTTCACTATTTATCACCATTAAAATGGATTCTTTATCACCAAAAAATGTTGGAGATATGTTTGGAGATAGCTAAAAATTCGGAAAAAGGTTGGCTATCCTATTTTAGCACTTTAGCGATAGCGAAAGTTAGAATCCGGCTGATGGTCGACACAGTTGGCTTTTTGATTTCGAAAAGAACCTCATCAGCAAGAAACGCAATGTTTTCAGATATAAATATTTTAGCATCCTTTCCAAATTGTTTCCCATAATTTTCATATTTATTTGATAAATAATTGCAAAAAATACGCGTTTTTTTCTTCTAAGAGTTTCATGGAACTTTCGCAAATATCAGCAGCACCAAATTTTTTTTCAACATGGTTGACAACCGAAAAAGGCTTTTCTTTTTTCGAACATCCAATCAGCCAAACTTCAAACAACTTGCCTTTTGTGATAGCATGATAGCCCACAAAAAACCTTTTTTCATGAAAACGGCTAAAAACGGCAAATTAAGTAAAATAAATTGAACTCATTACATCTTCATTTATCCATTTCCGATTCCATTTTGTTTGCCGAAAGTTAACAAAATTGTAAAAGCTTACATAAAATCATAAATTGAAATAAATCAGAAAAATTTTTGAGGTTATGCAAATAAGTCAGTTTTTTGCAAACAAATGATAAAAAGTCACTTTTTTAAATTGGGACATAGGTTCTCACTTAGATATAGTTTTTCTCCCCATTTAAAATTTTCCTTTAGTTATTCGAACTTTACAAAAACAATGCACTTGAAATTTACAAAATAAACCGGTTGCGCAAACAACGTATCAATAACGTTTTGAAAGTGTAACTTTGGTTTATTGCTGTATAACGGTGTTTTTTATTTTACAAAAACTAAGTGAAGTTTCTGTTATTTTGGTGTATTCTCTACAGAATGGCAACAAAAAATAATGTAAAACTGCCTTTACGAAATTGGACTTTCGCACAGCCAAATGTATCATTTGACCTAATGTGCTATGGCGCGTTGGTATGGTGGCAGGCGGTTGACACCAAATCCCATCTACTCAACTTGCAAAAGGTGCAACGACAAGCATGCTTATACACAACGTTGGCGATTTATTCAACGCCCCAGGCATCTTTAGAGACCCTGCTGGATATTCCACCTATAGACCTATATGTTAAAAGTATCGCAGCTAAAAGCGCTCTACGACTCAGAGCGTCTAACAGGCTGCGAACAACTTGCAAAGGTCACGCCTAAATCCTCGGGAGAGTGGGGGTAGAATACAGCCACTGTGACCATCAGGTCACGGAAATTGACTTCAATTGAAACTTCGATATCCATTTTCCTGACAGAAGTGACTAGGAATTTAATATTGCTCTCAGCGATGACGAAATACCCATCTTCACAAACGGCTCCAAAATGGATATCGGAACAGGATCTGGGGTCTTCTCTCAGGAGTTATCTCTAAGGGAGTCGTATAGACTCCCAGACCACTGCAGTGTTTTTCAGGCTGAGATATATGCAATCCATATGGCGGCAAGGTTGGTGGGCTCCATCTAAACTTGCCTTCGTTGTTGACAGTCAGGCGGCTATCAAAGCCTTAGGGTCGGCAACGACTAACTCGGTATGCGTTAAAGAATGCCGAAGATCCCTACAAGCTCTACAGCAACACATAATCAATCTCTACTGGGTATCGGGACATTGTGGTGTCCCGGGAAATGAGGAAGCGGACGAATGTGCTAGGAAGGGATCTGAGATGGGGCTCGGGGAAGCGACCCAAATCGTGAAATCGTGCGATTTCTGTCTTCAGAAGTCAAGAGACTGACCAGGGCAGCTACCAACAGTAGGTGGGTAAACCTTCACACCTGCAGGGTATCGCGATCACTCTGGCCACGGCTCGATGAACGAAGAACAAGGAGTCTATTAAGGCTTTCAAAGTCAAACGTCAGGCTTCTCACAGGAATACTAACGGGACACTGGACCATTGGCCACATGGCCGCCTGGTTCGGAGCCCCGCATAATGATTTCTGTAGAAGCTGCAGGGATGAGGAGTAGTTAGAATCCGTCCAGCACTTCCTTTGCGAGTGTCTAGCACTTCGAGGAAAACGCCTCAAGTTTGTTGGGAACCACTTCTTCGAGAATCTAGATATCTTGTGGAAAGCTCCTCTGGAAGGACTGCTAGGATTCGCCAGAAAATCAAAATGGTTCGAAGACATGTAGGGATAGGCTTGGGGGTAACCCCCATGGGCATCACAATGGGCCTCTGCGGCCTCCGAGTGAACTCTTTTTCAGAGCTGCCCGTTTAACCTAACCTAACCTAACCTACGGTTCCAACCAATGTAATTTTTTCTCCAATAACTTCAGTGCCAAATCTCGAGTG
>NW_023475818.1:0-3146 GCF_013731165.1 Rhagoletis pomonella
ATCCGGTGTCGTTTTATTAACATTCGACCTATTTCACCTTCCTGACAAGATTGACATTGCTTGGAGAAACGTCCGCATAAGGCAATATATCCCCAACCCAATGCGCTGCAAGAGCTGTCAGCTGCTGGGGCACACAGCAAAATTTTGCAAGCGCTCGCCAGCATGTGTTAGTTGTAATTTTCCACCCCACCAGCCTGATAACTGCACTCGCATTCTTTGCGCCAACTGCTTAGCAGATCACCCATCTTCGTCGAACAAGTGTCCAAAATTTATTCAGGCAAAAGACATACAAAAAATTAAAACAACTAAAAAATGTACCATGAGGGAAGCTATTAAAATATACCAGAGCTCTACTCCCTCCCTCCCCGAAAACGCGCTTTCCTTTTCAACAGTTCTTTCTACGGAAAACTGTCAGCCAAATATTTCAGAAATAACACCTTCCAATCCACATCCACAATTAACTCAACATCAATTGTACAATAATTCAGAAAAAACTCTTCCCGCATCCGATTTAACTCTAAATAACATAACCACTCCAATCATAGCTCCAGCATTCACTCATTCAACAGAAGATCTCCCAATAAATATCTCTCCACTTTCGAATCTCACTCAAACCCAAGAAACATCCAATATAAATTTTGCTAACACAGATTCTCACTCGGCTCTCATTCATTCCCTAAATTTCACTACCACAGATTTTAGCTCAACTCCAAACTTCTCTTCCGATCACCTACAAACAAATAACACAAATCTCCCAATTCTTAAAACTAAATACAGCTTCCTACCTCTCGCTGATGACACTACAATGTCATCAGAAGATGATTAACGAAATAAATCACAAAGCATAACAAATAGTACAACCAACAGTTAAAAAGAAAAAACAATAAACCAAGCAAATACTCTCTTAACTCTCATATAGCAACAATATCAATAACACACACAAAACCGGTTGTTAAGCTATATTTCTTTTATGTTTAGTATACTTCAGTGGAACATTAAAGGCTACTGGAATAATTTCCATGAACTTCAACTTCTTTTGAAAACACATACTCCATCATTTATATCGTTACAAGAAACACACATTCAACACGCAAACACTCCAACCGCACCTGCGGGGTACGTGGGGTATTTTCATAATTTAAGCTGCAACTTAACGTGCAAACAAGGTCTAGGTGTGCTTGTTAAAAGAACAATTCCACATACTAGACTAAGCATTGCTTCGCGCATCTCCACCATTGCTATTGAGCTTAATATTGGTTTCAAAGTTATCTTTATCTCAATGTATATACCACCTTCCCAAAACTTTCAAGCTCACGATATCTTGTCAGTCTTTTCTAATATCTCTTCTCCAATAATACTGCTCGGAGATTTTAATTCTTGGAGTACACTTTGGGGTTCAACAACAGATAACCATAGGGGGAAAATCATTGAAGATGTTATATTGGCATCAAACCTCGTCGTGCTAAACAACGGACTTCCCACACATTTCTCGACCCACAAAACTTTTACTAGCGTAGACCTTACTATGTGCAGCGCTATCTTAGCTCCAAAGCGTTCCTGGAAAGTCCTAAGCGATTTGCATGGAAGTGACCACTTCCCTATTATCACAACAGTTTGGACGAAGAGTAACAATTCAATTTTCAAAAAAAGGACAAAATTTTTAACCAAAAGGGCTGACTGGAATAACTTTCGTACTTGCTGTGAAAATGTTTTTTCAAAATACCAATTTTCCGAAAACGTCAATAAAGAAGCTTCAAATGTGGGAAAAATTCTCAGAGAGGCCTCCCATCTTAGTATACCACAAAGCAAAACTATCTCAACGAAACATCCAGTGCCATGGTGGAACAGCAGCATTGCTCTTCTTAGAAATAATAAACAAAAAGCCTGGGCGGAATATAAGAAGAAGCAAACAGAAAGCAATCTGATTGCGTACAAAAAAGCCAACGCGGCATTTAGATACCATAGCAGAGCAGCAAAAAGGGCTTGCTTTGAACAGTTCACAAGCTCCATTAATCCGAACTCCTGTCCGCGTCAAATATGGCACAATATTAAGCTTATAACAGGTACCTTTTCCCAGAGCAAAATTTCGGTAATTAACACCGAAAGAGGCTCCCTCCTTGAACCTAATGAAATTGCAAACTACTTTTCTTCCACCTGGTCTGCTTATAGTAACGACCCAAACTTCGACCAACTGTTTATTTATGAAAAAAGAAGAGCGTTAAATAACGTTTATTCAGCTCCAACCCCGCTTTCGACTTCGGCAAGACAAATTGAAGAACCTATCCGGTCTCTCGAACTTAATAAAGTTCTACAATCACTAAATGGTAAAACCCCTGGTCAAGATAGGATCTCATACGACATTATAAAAAACGCGCCTACCTGTGTCAAAAATCGACTTCTGAAACTCTATAATGACATATTTAGCAGTGGTATTTATCCTCAAAAGTGGAAGAACGCTGATATTGTGCCAATTTTAAAGCCAAATCAACCACAAGATGATATTAAAAGTTACCGCCCAATTTCCTTACTCTCATGCCTTCGCAAAGTTTTAGAAAAAATTATAGCAAAGCGCCTTATGTGGTTTGTTTTAAAAGAAAAACTCATAAGTCCCAACCAGTCTGCTTTCAAGACCGGACAGGGGACTGCTGACGCACTGCTCCATTTTGAGCACTACTTATCCTCCGCACTATCTAGTCGAAATCATGTAACCGTTCTAGGACTAGATTTTGTTAAAGCATTCGATAGAATAGGAGTTCACGTCGTGCTTCGCCAACTGCAAAAATGGAGAATCGGAGAAAAGGTTTTTAACTTTGTTAAGAGCCTTTTAACGAATCGGACGTTCAGAATTAAACTTAACAACACTTACTCAGATAGGGTATCCCTGTACAATGGTATTGCTCAGGGATCCCCTATCTCAGTAATCTTCTTCATAATCGCATTCGATGAGATTACCAACATCCTCGTTAAGTATAATGTCGAATTTTCCATTTATGCAGACGATGTGTTCATTTATTCAAAAAAATAATAGCATCGATGCTGTTAAACAAATATTTTCTAATATTCTTAACGAAATTTCAAACTGGGCGCTTAGCTCAGGCGCGAATATCGCATACAATAAGTGTAATATACTTCATATATGTAAAAAA
>NW_023475819.1:0-3145 GCF_013731165.1 Rhagoletis pomonella
ATTGTGGCAAGACGAACATATATACACTGCAGCCGAGGTATTCTCGCGACAAGTACTGGACATTGGGAACGGAAAGCTCCCAGCTAATGAGAGATTAAGACGAATTTTATTGCCTGATAATTTTTGTAACTTAGGAACATCGAAATTAGAACTGATCGAAAGAATGTTTCTTAATTAAGAAAATTAATTATAGGCTCAGTGAACGAGCTATTCTTGGTATTGGAGTGGTATTGACAACAGTCGTTGCTTGAGCTGGTCTGCTCTTTTATCAGACTGCCAGGCCACTTGCTCACTTTGGTGAATACCACTAATGATATCCAATCCAGCATTCAAAGTGAGGAAATAACTGTTTAGCTGAGGAAGAGCGGGAGACCAGGTTTAAAGTTGTGGTCGAGTTAGAGTAGTTGAGGAGGTAGGGATTACCTCTGCGAGTGTTTATGTATCGAGCTCAATGAGCCCATATGGTTTATAGGTGCATATCAAGTCAGCCATTCACTCCATATGCCTGATATGCTAGAGAGAGAGAGATATGCGGGCAAGCTGATGAAGCGGTAGCGCAAGATGTGACCCTTTCACCGTGTATTCATTGGGGGACTCCATTGGAGGAGTCATGTTCTAGCTGCCGTAGGCTGCTGTGCAATATTCTGGGATTTATCCAGGGATGCATTCATGCAGAGCCCCAGTGTGGTTTGTAAGAAGTAGCTTAATGCCATGCCAAAAATTACTAAATCACAGCGCACGGCAGTGCGCGCGAGTGACGAAAGCAGCACAGTAGCATGCTGAAATGACTCGCTGATATATACACGAGATTTGGAAGTTTTTATCCAGACGTCCAATCGACATGTTTGAGATATCAGTTGGAAAGGTCTTTGCAGAATGTGTTCAGAAAATGTATTCAAGCTTCATAAACGATTCACCAGATTCTTAAAAATTAGGCTAAAGTGTTGCGAAACAAAAAACGTTTTTTTGCTTTTGCCAGTTTAAGGGGGCTTGTGGGTACACCCAACATATTTAGTGTTATTCTATAGGCCAATACCTTTCAAACGATACCTTATATATTAAGTTCCGGCTACTAGTTGGAAAGATATAGAGGTAAATGTATTTTGTTTGTGTCCACTACGAGATGCTTTGGTATGTATGTGGCGTCTGTACGTACCTTCGTTTAATTTTTTCAGACTTTCAGGAATTTAAGTACAAAACAAACTAAGAAGGTTTTGTTCCAGGATGTTTTGATTCGTATGCCTTTGTGGGCGTGGCTTCTGCCTGAAATTCGAAAAAAGGCAATTGTTTAAACTACCACTGAAGCCGCACTACTCAGTCCATATCATTGATGTGGATATCAGTAGAAGGGTCTTCAAACAAGCTATCTAACACTATCTTTTTTGTTTATAAAATTAAAATATGTCATGACGTTATCGTCTGAAAAATAAAAATTCTATGTTTCCACAAATCTAGCTCAAAACCTTAGCTTTCATCCGGTATATAGCTTATATCTGGGAAAACTCTTGTTGTGGAGATATTGCTATTCAAATTGAAAACATGTCGCTCCAAAAAGGGTCAAATGGTTAAAAATTAGCATATCCGTCTAATTTGGTTACTTTAAGATATAAAAATAACATACCCAGTTCCCCGAAAAAAATTGCCCATTCCCCGATTGCCACTTAAACCGAAATTCGCTGCTAATCGGGGGAATTTCCTGCGAGTTGACAAGTTGAAGGATGCAGCTGTGCTAATCACTTAGTACATGTCTTGGAAATCACAATTTGTGTGTGTATTTTAGAGTTTTTTCAGTCACATGCCGAAATTGTAACATTTTCCCCCATTTTAATTGTAGGTATGTACCAGGGATGTTGCGATTGTGGAATATTAGACATCCGCGGATGCGAATGCGGATGCGGATGTTTAAACGCTAATATCCGCGGATGCGGATGCGAATGCGGATGTCAAGTATTTTTATACCCGAACGCACTTGTGCACAAGGGTATTATAACTTTGTTCACATAACGGTTGTTTGAAACAGGCAAAACGAATCGAAATAGATATAGACAAATGTATACATAAATGATCAGAATGAAAAGAGAAATCGATTAAGCGGTGACTGTCTATCCGTCCGTCCGTCCGTCCGTCTGTGCACACGATAACTCGAGTAAAAATTTAGATATCTTAACGAAACTTGGTACGTGCACTTCTTTCGGGCATAGGATGGATGGTATTGAAAAGAAGTAACATTACTTGTTTGGGAAAAATTAGCGTCCTTAAATTTCGAAATATCGAAGTTTCAAGCATTTCTGAAATTTACCGTTATGAAAAAGTGGGCGTAATTTTAGTCCGATTTCGATAACTTTCAACGTTTTGCCTTTATGTGGCAACAACAATAATCGTCCCGAGATGGTACACATTTATCGAACGGTTACCGAGATACACATATGGGCATTCCCATGGTGGCGCACGTGACAGTCGTACGATTTCAATGTGATACAAAAAAGGAATACCATTTGTTTTCTTTAACTTTTTTGAGCCATTGGATAGCACATAATTAGCTCTATATTTGACCGAAAAATGAAAACAATCAAACTGCTTGGTCCTGAAATATAAACACTTAAAGAGAGGGTCGTTACGTGACAAAAAATGGAAGTTGATTTTTTCTTTTCTTACAAAATCGCAAAACTCTGCGAATTGTGGATGGCTATTGTTATGAAACTTATTTTAATATGATTTGGAACAATTCTAGTTGTTTTTAGAGTTTTTTGAATTAATGCAAATTGTTTCAATTCTCTTTTACAACCCCAAGTGTGAAACGTGACGTGACGTGACGTGGCGTGACGTGACATAAATTTCCATCGTTATATTTTTGTTAATATTGCTTTTAAATGAATTTTTAACGCAAATAAAACATGTATTTTATGTAGAATATACATACTTTATATTTTGACTCCAGCACCAATTCAGGGTCATTTTATTAGAAATCTATGATTTATTATGTTTCAACCACATACGCCAAAATCGAACCAAATCGGACCATAAATACGGTTTTTCGAAATATCTCGACCTTGGCACCACCTAGGAAGACCATTTTATGCAAACATGATTCTACTTACATAGCCAGTATATATTTTAAAAAGCAGACAAATCGGCCCGTAAATAC
>NW_023475820.1:0-489 GCF_013731165.1 Rhagoletis pomonella
CGACACACACATGGCAATACTTCATTTATTTTATCAATTTAATTGAGCTAAAATTTTTAAATAGAAGGCAACCCTCCTCAAAATTATCTCCAACAGTTATCTTTCTGAAACCTATTCAATTTGATACCCACATTGTAATATTTCATTTTTAAATAGGTGGCAACTCTCAAAAATATTTCCTATAGTAATATTTCTGAAACCTATTTTATTTGATACCCTCATGGCAATATTGCATTTATTTTATCAATCTAACCGAGTTAAAATTTTAAAATAGGTGGCAGTCCTCCTCAAAAATATTTCCAATAGTTATCTTTCTGAAACCTATTTAATTTTATAAATACCCACTTGCATTTATTTAACAATTAAATCTCTTTAATTTTATACCTATATAATAAGTTATTTATTTTATCAATTAAATTGAGTTAAATTTTCGAAAAGATAACAACCCTCCTCAAACATATTTTCGGCTGTAAGCCTTCTTAAAAATCT
>NW_023475820.1:499-3145 GCF_013731165.1 Rhagoletis pomonella
ATTTTCAAATAGGTGGCAACCCTCCTCAAACATATTTCCAACAGTCATATTTCCTAGACCTCTTTAATTCGATACCTGTATTGTAATGGGTCATTCATTTTACCTTTAAATTGAGTTGAATTTTCAAACAGATGGCAACCCTCCTCAAACATATTTTCGGCAGTAAGCCTTTAGTTTTTGGGGTTTAGTTTGACACCCACGCGGCAATATTTCATTTACTTTATCAATTTAACTTAGTTAAATTTTTCAAATAGGTGGCAACCATCCACAAAAGTATTCTAGCAGATATCTTTCTTAACCCTATTTAATTTTATACCCACATTGCAATATTTCATTTATTTTATCAATTTAACTGAGTTAAAATTTTCAAATAGGTGGCAGCCGTCCTCAAAAATATCTCCAGCAGTTATCTTTCTTAAACCTCTTCAATCTGATACCCGTATTGTAACATTTCATTTATTTTATCAATATAACCGGATTTAAAAATTTTCAAAAAGGTGGCAGCTCTCCAAATTTTTGTAGTATAATTGATCCTGGTATTATACCGAGCAATACAAAAAAAAAATATTCAAATCAGTTCAGCGGTTCTCGAGTTTTCATGACCGTGACAAACGAACACAACATTTTTATATATATAGATATAGATTTCTAAATCAAGTTTTCTCAAATGCCTTTAGTTTGGTACCGATATTGTAACATTTCATGTATTTTACCAATTTAATTGAGTTAAATTTTTAAACAGGTGGCAACCCTCCTCAAACATATTTTCTACTGTAGGTCTATTAAAAACTCTTTAGTTTGATACCCTCATTGCAATATTTCATTTGTTTAATCAATTTAACTGAGTTAAAATTTTCAAATAGGTGGCAAACCTCCTCAAAAGTATTTCCAAGTCTTCCTTCTTACTCCTTTTTAATTTGATACCTATGTATATCAATTAAACTGGGTTAAATTTTCAAACAGGTGACAACCCTCTTCAACCATATTTTCGGCTGTAAGCCTTACCGTATTTCATTTATTTTAACAAAATAACTGAATTTAAATTTTCAAAGATGTGGCAATTTTACTCAAAAATATTTCTAGCAGTTATCTTTCTTAAACCTCTTAAATTTAATATCTATATTGTAATATATCATTTAGTTTATCAATTAAATTGTGTAAAAATTTTTAACAGGTGGCAACCCTTCTTTATAATATTTTCGACTGTAAGCCTTCTTAAAACGCTTTAGTTTGATACCCACATAGCAATATTTCATTTACTTTATCAATTTAACTGAGTTAAAATTTTAAAATGGGTGGCAACCCTCCCCAAAAAATATTTCCAACAGTTATCTTTCTTTCTTTCTTAAACCTCTTTAATTTCCTAATCACACATATTTTCGGCTAGAAGCCTTCTTAAAACTCTTTAATTTGATACCCACATTGCAATATTTCATTTACTTAATCAACTTAACTGAGTTAAAATTTTAAATTAGGTGGCAACCCTCCTCAAAAATATTTCCATCAGTCATTTTTTCTCAAACCTCTTTAATTTGATACCCATATTGTAATAATTAATTTATTTTGTCAATATAATTGGGTTTAAAAATTCTCAAATAGGTGGCAACCCTCCAATTTTTTGAGATATAATTGGTTCTGGTATTATACCGAACAATACAAAAAAAAATTATTCAAATCGGTTCAGCCGTTCTCAAGTTTTGACGACCGTGACATACGAACACAACATTTTTATTAATATAGAAGAAGAAGATAGAAGATACATACATACATAGATTTCAAACTGAACGAAAAAAGTGAGTGATGCCACAAAACTAAAGGGCCGTAACTGGGGCCATACTTAAATTTTTTATTTCATAATTTTTAACTCTGAGAGGAAACATTAATTAACAGATTTAACGATCATTAGTTAAGTGCCCGATAGAGGTAATTTAAGGAACGTTTCTGAGTGCGGCTGTAATTCTTCACAGCATTTCTTTCTGGCTTTTTAAGAAGGAGGCCAAACCTGCCTCGTTTTAGGCCTTGTGATAAAAAACGTGCAACAATATTAACTCTCCCCGAAATGTTAGGCTTCCCTTACAAAATGGTGACGGTTTTTTGCTGATCGATGATAGATCCGCACTACCCATTGTCGTCTAATGCCAGCGTAAATATTTTCGATACTGTCGACGCAGTTTTCGCCCCAAATTTTCGTTTTCCGAACAATTTATTTTGTATCCTAGTGTAGTCTTGGAGTGCAATGGGGTATAGTCAATGCGCTGGGTTATGCAGTTACAGTTGCATGGCTATACTCAATCCCGACTCTTGCGTCCTCGTTCGCGCACTCTGGGCAACGTGAGCAACCCATGTGCGAGATGCGGTAACCAATCCGAGTGGAGCCTTGGGTCACGGCAGAAAGAGAGGGAGCTTCGGTGGGGCCACTCTGACTTATTCGGTTTAAGGGCTCACTGAAGTCTGCAGCGTCTGTTCACCAGTAGGTGCGGCTGCAAGCGGGTGTCTGCTTGGAGCAAGCGGCTCGCTATATAAACGTGTATTTGGTTGCGAAACCACCCCCGTCCCAGCAATGGGTTGTGCGCTGGGCTTGGGACCCGCCACGTAAAAACCACTTCCAGTGAAGAAGCAAGGCAAAGCCTCGGATGAGACCCCCCC
>NW_023475821.1:0-1183 GCF_013731165.1 Rhagoletis pomonella
CGATTCAGCTGGAACAAAAATGCTTCAAACAAGTAAGGGTTTCTCTGTATTATGGCATCGAACCGACATATATACATCTTTCATTTGAATCAGTAAAAAAGCTCTATTGGCTCTTACATTCGGGTTTGGTTAGGCGTTTTTTCCATATTTTTGGCCTATGTGCGCTTTTATTCGAAACCTAAATGTTTCAGTACCGAGTATCGAGAGTATTGGGTACTTAAAAGTATTGACTCAGCACATCACTACTGCTGTCTTCTCTACTATGACGTCACCAAAACAGCTGATTCTGTCAAAATCACTGCGAGCCAAGTAGCGGTATCGTCATCGGCGCCACCTCTGTATTCTCTCCACCGTGGTGCTAGTAGTATAAAGTTAGTGACACTGCGTTTCCCTGCAAAAATCGCGACTACTCCATGCATGCGTGTAAAGAGTACTCCCTAAGGACCAAGGAGTACTCCAAAATTAACCACAATTCATATAAAAAATATGGTCCAATTAACATTGCGATGTCCTAGGGCAGGACCATATACTCCATCCCTGCATTACATCAGAGTAGCACAAAACTACTCCAACATATTAACAATGGCATTGTTGTTATATTTTTTCGTTTGTACACGCTTTTGTTCTTCACTTCTCAGATGCTTTTTCGAAATTAATAAAAACCAAGACAAAAATTAAAAATTAAATGTTGCCTCTGACGGCATCCGAACCCGAACATGCTCGGAGCTAAGAACTAACAGCCAGCATCTCTACACGTTCAGCTACAGCCAGACATGCAAATGTGCTATCAAATGCTCAACTTCAATCACATTTCGTTAAAACACGAGCAGTGAACGGATAACAAACAATAAGCTGGCGCAAAGACAAGAGTTGGTCCGCTACAGCATGACAGAGGAACACTTTTGTAAGTACTCCAATTTACACAAATAGACTACATGGTCCAACGATTTTTGCAGGGTTATAACCAAAGAAACACGACTATTCTCGCATGTGTAAACGAAAAGAGAGTGTGGCCCGTTCATGTAACAGAGTGCATAAACGTATAACATTATCTGCTTGATAAAGTTATCGGTTTAGATGAATACCACTAATAAAATGGTCAGTAAAAGTGCGTTTCTTGTTTAATAGGTTTTGGAAGTTGTGCCTGTTCACCTACTAGAGGCTGCAATACAAGTGCTTTACA
>NW_023475821.1:1283-3145 GCF_013731165.1 Rhagoletis pomonella
AAAAAACTTACTAAGAGTAGTTGTGTTTGTTTAAAAAATTATTCAGTCGCCAGTAACTTAATTTCTGCGAATTCGCTCTCAAAGAAAAAATATCCAATTCCAGTAATATTTCCCATCTCAAAGGGGATGATTAATTTGAACGTTATTTAAGCTGCCTTTACACGGTCGATTTTTGTCGTTTAACCAAAATCTACCCGTGTAAATTGCAATTCAACCGTAAAATGTAAGCGTTTTGGCTAGTCGATATCTTGTAAATTTTCCAGTCGACAGAAATCGACCCGTGAAAAGGCAAATTCAGGAATTTTTTAATTTTCTTTTTGTTTTTGCTTGAGCGTCTTTTGAAATGTACCAAATTATATTGTCGCCTTAAATACAAAACAACAAAATCTTTAAGCCATCTTGTGCAGCAATTTGTTGATCTTATCCTCACGGCTACCGAAATCACCAACCTCAACGTAGTGATTAGCCTTCTCAGTGCGTTGATTCACTTCACTTCAAGAAAGCCCCCAACTTCCTATTGCTATTCAAGCTCAACACATCAACCCGAGGCTGGCGCAAATTTCGTGCGCTTCGCGAAATTTGCGTTCGATCACAAAGCAGAGATTGGGACACGCTTGACCATTCCACGTTTGTACATCAATTCACGAACTGATTTAAGATTTGGATAACCCCATATAGGGTTCGGCATACGTAGCATATTAATGGTTGCCTTGCTCAATTTGTTGAACACACCGTTTTAATGTGGCGAAGACATAACTGTAAAACTACGCACTTTTTGTGCAACTTTGTTGATACCGCGGATGCGGGTCACAAAAGCCAATTTGGATTTTTCAGGCCCGTCGAATTGGCCGCATTTCTTTGCCACACAGCGCTACTCCATCTCACGGCGTCCATCACGGAGTTTTCTTGTTTGATATTTCTCAGCATGCACCAAGTTTTCACGTTTACGGAGTGCAATCACAACAGAGCGCTTTAGTTTACGTTTGATCAGGGTAGCAATTTGCTGACCTGCTCTTGCTGAACTGCAGCTTCGACTCGGGGACAGGAGGCAGCTTCCTGGAAGGTTGCCTGCCCTTTGCTTGAGGTTTCTTACCGGCCGTGATGGCAATCCTCTTAACTTGTTACTTGGCACGTTGAAAAGGCGAAAAAAAGTTCGACAAATGTTTGAAGCACATCGTAAATGAGCCACTCGATTTATAACATTTCTATAAACAATTTAATTAAATACTTTTTATACATAAATATGCTGCAACCATGCACTTACTTTCCCAAATTCCATCCTGCTTATCGGCATAATTTTCCAAATAGGCCTGCTACTTCATTACTAATTACTCAATTTTCCAACTGCGCCTTCTTTGTTGGCTCGACATATCCTAAAAAAGACATAAATTTACATTGAACAATAGAAATCGCAAAAATTAGCAAATAAAATACTCGCTTTGTTTTGTTGTCAAATTTCTGAGAAATGTGAATTCACCACGATGCGATACAGAGGGTAACAAGTTCTATGGGGAAAGCTGTTGAATAATACTTTTACTATGGTGAGACAGTTTTGCCAATCTGCTGTGTGAAATGAAATATTTTTTTGACAGCAGTAAATTTTTGATAACCGCAGATTTATGCGGAATAAAATATTACAAATTGAAGTGAAATTAATATTTTAAGAAAACATCTACCATCGTTGATTGCAATTCATCAATTTAAGCTTTTATTTAACGAAAAATTACACACATCAACAATCTTTGCGATTGTCAAAATTTTCTATGCATTTGTCAAAAATTTCACTAGCCTCATGAGCTACTGAAATTTTATTCACCTCATGTTGTCAAAAATTTACTCGCCGCGAACTTTGGTCGGTGTTA
>NW_023475822.1:0-3144 GCF_013731165.1 Rhagoletis pomonella
GGCAGTCAAAAGTTTTCCACTTCTGCGCACGGAACCATCCTCCATAAACTCATACGGCTGTGAAAAATAACGTTTAGCAATACCACCATACCACCAGCTCTGCCAGAATTGGGAAAGGCCTCTCCAAGTTGTTCGCCTCCAGACGGGGTTTTAGACAGGGCGACTCGCTTTCATGTGACTTTTTTAATCTGATGTTGGAGAAGATAATAAGAGCTGCAGAACTGAACCACTCAGGAACAATTTACTACAAGAGCGTACAATTGCTGGCTTAGGCCGATGACACTGACATCATTGGTAGGAAAAACCGCTAAGTCTGTCCTGCCTTTTCCAAGTTGGATAAGGAAGCAAAGCGAATGTGTCTGGTGGTAAACGAGGGCAAGACGAAGTATATCCTGTCATCAAACAAACAATCACCACATTCGCGCATTGGCACCCACGTCACTTTTGACAGTTATAATTTCGAGAAAGTAGAGAATTTCGTTTACTTGGGAACCAGTGTTAACACCGATAATAATGTCAGCATAGAAATCCAACGCAGAAGCGCTCTTGCCAACAAGTACTACTTTGAACTGAGTAGGCAATTCAGGAGTAAAGTCCTCTCTCGACATACGTCACTCATCATGCCCGTTCTGGTACATGGCGCAGAAGCATGGGCAATGACAACATCCGATGAGGTGGCTCTAGGAGTATTCGAGAGAGAGATTTTGCGGAAGATTTACGGGCCTTTACGCGTTGACGATGGCGAGTACCGCAGACGATAGAACGATGAGCTGTATGAGCTTTACAACGACATGGACATTGTGCAGCGAATTAAAATACAGCGGCTCAACTGCCTTGACCATGTCGTTCGAATGGACACCGGCGCTCCAACTCTAAAAGTATTCTGGCTTCACCTGGCATTTCCAATTGGCGTCAGTTGGCCAAAATCGCTTGGCGGTTACAGCACCAAATAAGAAGAAGAAGAGAATCGTTCCCACGACAGTCGGGTCTACGTAACCGGAACGACCCAGATTTATATCTGGCCAAGGACTGTCACTCCAGCAACACTCCCCAAAAAGTTTTTGGGGAATTTGTATGCTGCTACAACAACAACAACAACAACAAGAGAATAGATCTATAACCT
The DNA here is from genome assembly GCF_013731165.1 of Rhagoletis pomonella. Taxonomy (NCBI): domain Eukaryota; kingdom Metazoa; phylum Arthropoda; class Insecta; order Diptera; family Tephritidae; genus Rhagoletis; species Rhagoletis pomonella. The sequence goes on from NW_023475822.1 coordinate 1,124, forward strand.
TATCAGTCACACAGTGTTATAATTCCGACTGGTACATGACGGTAGGAAGTTTACTTTGGGTTACAGTCTCACACAGACGGGGTTAGGCTTTCGATGCTTCCTCCTCGTAAAATAAACATGCTCAGTAAAAAGTTAACAATTTAAATCGACGAATAGTTTCATATCAAATTTTGTGAACTTCTGTTTATGTGTTTTTGTACAACATATTTACCTCTATTGGTTACAATAATTTTAAGCTATTATAATAAATTTTTTAGTATGTTATTGGTTTTGAAATTCTTTTTGTATGGGCCCACCGCCCCCCTCTAAATTTCGTTCTGGCTACGACCATGAGTACAGTACTATTTTTTCCGACTGGGTACTATATACTGTTGGAAAAAAATATGGTATCAAAAATACTATATTTCATTAATTATAAATATTAATATTTTTCAGTAATTTGCAAGAAAAAATGTATGTTAAAATGGATGAGCTTTAATCCTGATGTAAAAAATATTGAAAGAAATATTCTTTAAAATAAAAGGTCATACTGAGTTTATTAATAGAATCACAGATAAAAATTGCAACATTTTAAAAAAATACTTAGAATGAATTACCAAATTTACCTAAATTATTTCGTTCCTGCTCTCTATACCTGCAACATCGGCGTTCACACAAAGAGTTTTTTCTATTATGAATGTCAAATGGCGAGATAAGAGAAACAAAGCGACTACCTCACTAATAAAAATGAGCTTTTGATTTATATTAATTTAAATATTGATTGCGTTAAAGCATATGATACTTCCAAAGAAATATAAAGACGAAATTCTTAAGAAAGAAAAAAATGTACACTTAAAAAGCGTTTTAATATTTTCTTTTAAATATATTACTATATTTATTTGAAGTGTACTATATTAATCGGAACACATATATGTCCAGACTTTTAGAAAATCGGTATTGTCCCGCCAAAATCGGTACGAATGGTCACCGTTTATATAACGGAAATTTATAGAAACACGAAAACTGCGATAAATCAGTAACCACTGAAGCTAATTCACTCAAAATTGATGCTTGGAATAACCTCTACGCATTAAATTACATTTTTGAATAACGGGGGTGGCGCCGCTCACTTGTGGCCACACATATGTATCTGGGTAACCGATTCAGGTTTATTCAATGAATTTTTCACTACTTGGCCTTCAAATGACCTCGAACCTGACGTGATGGAGGCTAAAAGACCTCGGATTCGCATTCAGGGCGTCGACTTAAGCATAATAACCGTTTGGAAAAATGAATAATTATAAAATGACACTAGTTCACTTCTAAAACTGCTTTTTAATGTCCAAGTAATTGGGCGGTTGCCGTGGTGTAGTGGTTAGCAGTGCGCGCTATCACTCCACAGGGCCTGGGTTCAAGCCCTAGTCAAAGCAACATCGCAAAAAATAAAAAATAAAATTTTTCTTAACAGCGGCCGCCCCTGGCAGGCAATGGCAAACTTCCGAGTGTATTTCTGTCATGAAAAACAGCTTCTCATAAAAACAAAATCACCGCTCGGAGTCGGCGTAAAACTGTAGGTCCCTCCCCTTTGTGTGACAGCATTACGGCGCACGCCACAAATCAGGGGAGAAGCTCGACCAAACACTAACATATGTGTATGCGCCAATCTGTTATTATTAATTGGAACTATTTGTGAAGCAAGTGATGATAATGCAGAAATTTCAACTGAAGATCAAAACAATATTGTCTATGTGTTAAGCTAGCACCAGGCTATGTACTGCTGCATGTGGAAAAATTTCCTTTATGCAATTTATGAAATTTTTGCACTTGCACTTCTCAACTGCCATGTAATTGAACTTTCATAAGTTTTAATTAGATGGCACTTCAAAGTATGCTCGGCCTAGTCTGATGCATCCTCCGGACACTGCTTCCGGAGCATTTTGCGTACTCTGCATGGCTTACAACCATGAAGAGGTAGTAAACGAACTTTACCATTGGCCACAGTGCCTACCCACCATTTTTGCTCCAATACATATTAGATTTTA
>NW_023475823.1:0-3144 GCF_013731165.1 Rhagoletis pomonella
AATCGCACGGTTCCCGAGATTTGCTCATTTGTCAATTTTGTCTCGATATATGGCTGAATCGACTTCTTTTTTCATTCTGAGCAATTTGGTATATATACATTAGAGTGGTTAAAAAAACACCATTTTTGGAAATTCATAAATTTGCGATAAAAAAAGATACAAATATTTTTTTTTATTTAAAAAAAGCTTTTGGAGGTCGCGCTTGACGGCTTTTTATAAAAACGCTATTGTTCAATTTTTTCCCTGATAAAAAAAGATACAAGTGTTTTTTTATTTTGAAAAAAAGTTTTTTTAGAGATCGCGCTGGACGGTTTTTTATAAAAACGCTGATGTTCTTATTTTTTTTTTTTGTTTTCTTGACGTGTTAAAGTGCAGCTAAAAGCGTTGTTTTTGCATGTAATTACTCAGGTATTATTGGGAAATATTCCCTTAATTACATACTTGTCTTGGATAGTTAGAATCAACTTAAAAAAAATTATTGTATTTGTTTGAAACTCAGATCCGCCATTTTGAATTTTGAAAATTTGACATCAAATTCGTAATCAGAAACTGCAGAAACCCACTGGTAACGAGTTTCAACCCATGACAATGCTTAAAACGTTCAGTATCAACTAGGGCTGTGTGATTATTCGAGCAAGTTGGCTAATCAGTTGTTCGGTTAATCAATTACTCGAGGAATCAAGACTTTGATTACTCAAAACTTAAAATATGATTACTCAAAAAAAAATTATTTTGCTCGTTAAAAGAGTTTGTTTGGAAAATGCTTATTTTCTTTTTTACAATCTGTATATGAAAAAAGTATTTAATTTTAATTTTTAAAAACAGAAACTTTGTTTTCAAAATATCAAGGAACTTCAACTACTTTATATGTAAAGAGTACTTTGAAATGTTGATTACTAATTTTACTCATAATGTTGATTAATCATAAAGCAAATATTTTTGTTTTTGGTTAATCAAAACTTGTTTGGTTAATCTGAACTTTTGAGTAATCATAATTTACAATTAATCGAATAATTGAGTTATTTACTTTATGATTAATTAAAATTTTGAATAATCAATTGATCGCACAGCCCTAGTATCAACGTTTTAATTTTTTAAAGAATTTAATAGATATTGGATCCGCCATTTTGAATTTTAAAAATTTACTTCAGATTCGTAATCAGCAACCGCAAAAACTCCAGAGTGCCCAGTTTCGATCAAATCCAAACATTTAAAAAAAATTTATCGCCATTTTGGATCCGCTATTTCGAGCTTTGAAAAACTGACTTCAGATTCCTAGCTAGCAACCCCGGAAACCCCCTGGCAACCAGTTCCAACCCATGACAATGCATAAATCTTTGAGTATCAACGTTTTATTTTTAGTAGTCTCTTTTCGTAAGCATTTTTGAGTGACTACATGTAAAAACAATATTTTTAGTTGCATTTTAACATGTCTCGTAAATAAAAAAAATTGGGAACACCAGCGCGACCTCTAAAAAAAACTGTTTTGTTTTCATAATAAACAAGTAAGAAAGTCTAAGTTCGGGCGGAGCCAAACATTAAATACCCGGCGTAAGTATTAAATATATATTTTCCACCTTTCCTTACCCCTATTTTAAACATCTTCGAGAGAACGTTCATTTTCCAAAATTCAAAACAATGTTACTTCTTTTCAAGGGATTTTTTTAGTATCAATTTTGAGTAAATTAGCGTCCTTAAATTTCGAAATATTGAAGTTTCAAGCATTTCTGAAATTTACTGAAATGTGAAAAGCGGCCGTAATTTTATTCCGATTTAAATAATTTTCAACGTTTTGCTTTTATGTGGAAAGCACAATAACCATACCGAGTTTATTACAAATTGGTAGAAGGGAAGGGTTACCGATATACGTATATGCGATCATAAGTTGGTTGTGCCACGCTAGAGTTGCCAGATTTTGTATGCGTGAAATCAGTACATTACACTTTTTCATGCTAAAAAATCAGTACTTTTCAGTACATTCTCATTCAAAGCAAAATTATGATAGTAAGTAACAGAAAATAATCTAAAACGCCTGAGTTGTTGCTTTTAACCATATTTTGGTATATAAATAAAATATAGTTCATAAAAAATAAAAGCGTTATTCATTTTAACATGAGTGTACACATCATCATACACAGGAGCCAATAAATTATTTTATATTTGTGACTTTTGAATAGCAATAATGAGATCATTCCCATTTTCAGTGTTTAAATAGTCAAAGAATTCTAAACATTTCATTTTAGAATTACTTTTAATTTGAAGTACACTTTCAAAAATTTTAATTAGAAGCCGGTTTCTCTCTTTGCGCCAGGAAACAAACTTTACTCTTAAGATCCTCTCATACTGTGAAAAAGTACCACTTTTTAAGGAGTTCATCTATATTTCCTCATGGCTTAAATAATTTTTCAACTACGCAAAAACTGTGAAGACTAAGAATTCGCTAAAAAGAGTATCTAACTCTATGTCTTGTATGCAAAGCTTTTTTACAAAGTCAGTAAATTGAGAAAAAGGAGTTGTAAGTTATAGGCAAAAGCTATTCGAATATTGAAATTTATTTTATTAAACTGAAAGTTATTTTCGAGATAACTAACAACACTCGACAAAAATGTCAGCCTTCTTTTAAAATAATTTAAGCTCCATCATATTATCGCAACTGGTACGTAACGACCCGGCGATATGCCCATAAAACGATTGATCTTATTGTTATAGTAATTTCTTGGGCATATCAAATGTTATCTAAAACATGTCAACTATAACTAAATTATTTTCTTCTTATTTTTTACAGTACAGTTTAAGGAAGTTCCAACGTTATGTAAAAACCTTAAGAAAATACTAAAGTATTTTGTTTGAATAGAAAATTCAGTACAAATCAGTACAAATTTTGAAAAATCAGGACATTAGCGTACTGATTGAAGAAATGAATAAAATCAATACAAGAGTTGAAAAATCCGTACTGTCCCGATAAAATCAGTACGTCTGGCAACCGTATGCCACGCCCATTTTCCAAAATTTTATCATAAATGTATTTCTTGGTAAAGAATTGTAGCAAGCCTCAATTTTGAATAAATTAGCTTTAATATTTACTGATTTATCGAGGATTTTGTATTTCTCTAAATTACCGTTATATGGCATATGGGCGTGGTT
>NW_023475824.1:0-3144 GCF_013731165.1 Rhagoletis pomonella
AATCGCACGGTTCCCGAGATTTGCTCATTTGTCAATTTTGTCTCGATATATGGCTGAATCGACTTCTTTTTTCATTCTGAGCAATTTGGTATATATACATTAGAGTGGTTAAAAAAACACCATTTTTGGAAATTCATAAATTTGCGATAAAAAAAGATACAAATATTTTTTTTTATTTAAAAAAAGCTTTTGGAGGTCGCGCTTGACGGCTTTTTATAAAAACGCTATTGTTCAATTTTTTCCCTGATAAAAAAAGATACAAGTGTTTTTTTATTTTGAAAAAAAGTTTTTTTTAGAGATCGCGCTGGACGGTTTTTTATAAAAACGCTGATGTTCTTATTTTTTTTTTGTTTTCGTGACGTGTTAAAGTGCAGCTAAAAGCGTTGTTTTTGCATGTAATTACTCAGGTATTATTGGGAAATATTCCCTTAATTACATACTTGTCTTGGATAGTTAGAATCAACTTAAAAAAAATTATTGTATTTGTTTGAAACTCAGATCCGCCATTTTGAATTTTGAAAATTTGACATCAAATTCGTAATCAGAAACTGCAGAAACCCACTGGTAACGAGTTTCAACCCATGACAATGCTTAAAACGTTCAGTATCAACTAGGGCTGTGTGATTATTCGAGCAAGTTGGCTAATCAGTTGTTCGGTTAATCAATTACTCGAGGAATCAAGACTTTGATTACTCAAAACTTAAAATATGATTACTCAAAAAAAAATTATTTTGCTCGTTAAAAGAGTTTGTTTGGAAAATGCTTATTTTCTTTTTTACAATCTGTATATGAAAAAAGTATTTAATTTTAATTTTTAAAAACAGAAACTTTGTTTTCAAAATATCAAGGAACTTCAACTACTTTATATGTAAAGAGTACTTTGAAATGTTGATTACTAATTTTACTCATAATGTTGATTAATCATAAAGCAAATATTTTTGTTTTTTGGTTAATCAAAACTTGTTTGGTTAATCTGAACTTTTGAGTAATCATAATTTACAATTAATCGAATAATTGAGTTATTTACTTTATGATTAATTAAAATTTTGAATAATCAATTGATCGCACAGCCCTAGTATCAACGTTTTAATTTTTTAAAGAATTTAATAGATATTGGATCCGCCATTTTGAATTTTAAAAATTTACTTCAGATTCGTAATCAGCAACCGCAAAAACTCCAGAGTGCCCAGTTTCGATCAAATCCAAACATTTAAAAAAAATGTATCGCCATTTTGGATCCGCTATTTCGAGCTTTGAAAAACTGACTTCAGATTCCTAGCTAGCAACCCCGGAAATCCCCTGGCAACCAGTTCCAACCCATGACAATGCATAAATCTTTGAGTATCAACGTTTTATTTTTAGTAGTCTCTTTTCGTAAGCATTTTTGAGTGACTACATGTAAAAACAATATTTTTAGTTGCATTTTAACATGTCTCGTAAATAAAAAAAATTGGGAACACCAGCGCGACCTCTAAAAAAAACTGTTTTGTTTTCATAATAAACAAGTAAGAAAGTCTAAGTTCGGGCGGAGCCAAACATTAAATACCCGGCGTAAGTATTAAATATATATTTTCCACCTTTCCTTACCCCTATTTTAAACATCTTCGAGAGAACGTTCATTTTCCAAAATTCAAAACAATGTTACTTCTTTTCAAGGGATTTTTTTAGTATCAATTTTGAGTAAATTAGCGTCCTTAAATTTCGAAATATTGAAGTTTCAAGCATTTCTGAAATTTACTGAAATGTGAAAAGCGGCCGTAATTTTATTCCGATTTAAATAATTTTCAACGTTTTGCTTTTATGTGGAAAGCACAATAACCATACCGAGTTTATTACAAATTGGTAGAAGGGAAGGGTTACCGATATACGTATATGCGATCATAAGTTGGTTGTGCCACGCTAGAGTTGCCAGATTTTGTATGCGTGAAATCAGTACATTAGACTTTTTCATGCTAAAAAATCAGTACTTTTCAGTACATTCTCATTCAAAGCAAAATTATGATAGTAAGTAACAGAAAATAATCTAAAACGCCTGAGTTGTTGCTTTTAACCATATTTTGGTATATAAATAAAATATAGTTCATAAAAAATAAAAGCGTTATTCATTTTAACATGAGTGTACACATCATCATACACAGGAGCCAATAAATTATTTTATATTTGTGACTTTTGAATAGCAATAATGAGATCATTCCCATTTTCAGTGTTTAAATAGTCAAAGAATTCTAAACATTTCATTTTAGAATTACTTTTAATTTGAAGTTCACTTTCAAAAATTTTAATTAGAAGCCGGTTTCTCTCTTTGCGCCAGGAAACAAACTTTACTCTTAAGATCCTCTCATACTGTGAAAAAGTACCACTTTTTAAGGAGTTCATCTATATTTCCTCATGGCTTAAATAATTTTTCAACTACGCAAAAACTGTGAAGACTAAGAATTCGCTAAAAAGAGTATCTAACTCTATGTCTTGTATGCGAAGCTTTTTTACAAAGTCAGTAAATTGAGAAAAAGGAGTTGTAAGTTATAGGCAAAAGCTATTCGAATATTGAAATTTATTTTATTAAACTGAAAGTTATTTTCGAGATAACTAACAACACTCGACAAAAATGTCAGCCTTCTTTTAAAATAATTTAAGCTCCATCATATTATCGCAACTGGTACGTAACGACCCGGCGATATGCCCATAAAACGATTGATCTTATTGTAATAGTAATTTCTTGGGCATATCAAATGTTATCTAAAACATGTCAACTATAACTAAATTATTTTCTTCTTATTTTTTACAGTACAGTTTAAGGAAGTTCCAACGTTATGTAAAAACCTTAAGAAAATACTAAAGTATTTTGTTTGAATAGAAAATTCAGTACAAATCAGTACAAATTTTGAAAAATCAGGACATTAGCGTACTGATTGAAGAAATGAATAAAATCAATACAAGAGTTGAAAAATCCGTACTGTCCCGATAAAATCAGTACGTCTGGCAACCGTATGCCACGCCCATTTTCCAAAATTTTATCATAAATGTATTTCTTGGTAAAGAATTGTAGCAAGCCTCAATTTTGAATAAATTAGCTTTAATATTTACTGATTTATCGAGGATTTTGTATTTCTCTAAATTACCGTTATATGGCATATGGGCGTGGTT
>NW_023475825.1:0-163 GCF_013731165.1 Rhagoletis pomonella
CGGGGACATTGCGCGCATCGTAAACGTTTGCGAGAACTGGAAGGCTCATTTGATTCCGCCATTTCTGTCAACCAATAACCCATTTGCCGTATAGCACATCCTGCCTGTCCTCTTTGGATATTTCTGTGTGCGAGTCTTTCCACAATAAGCGGATCTACTAACT
>NW_023475825.1:173-1861 GCF_013731165.1 Rhagoletis pomonella
AGAAGTTGATGGAATCGCTTCAATGGCATTGTAGCTCTATAAATTGGACGGTTGTCTGTTTTCCACAAATCGACGAGCTCCTCGTCCCATGACTTAAAGGCTCCTGCATGTATTAGTAACCCAAAAAATGCGTACAACTCTTTTGAATTTGTATCTTTTCATGGGCGGCAGCCAGAAACAGGATTTTTTTTCGAAAAAATCAGCCGCTTTACGATTTATAGAGCGTACAATAATGTCCACTATATCGGAAGTGAATAACTGCTGAAAAACGTCTATAGGATTTAAAATATCTTGAGCGAAACGGCTAGGTATTCCTTGCTTTTCGCGAACGATTTCTGCTACTCGTGGTTGGGTTACTGGATTTGAGCACGTATTCCATACAAGCCCATTTTTACCACAGAGGCGCTCAGGTTGGGACACGTTTAGAGGTATTATATTACCTTCTTCGTAGTTTTCATCCTCCTCTTCATCTGTGAAATGTATCATTTCGATATAATCAAAATCATCACAATTAGAAACTCTTCTTCAATATCTTGAGGTATATCTTCAACGAAAACTTCCATCTTTTACTTTGCACAACGTACAATTTACTGACCGATATGCTTTCACTTCGAAAAGAAACACTGAAATGACACTCACACAGCGTAATGAAACACAATTTAGGGGTTTCCCTTTTTATTTTGTATTTTAAACGGTCACAATTTATATTCCTTTCTTATATTTTGTACCTGCATTTCATTGGGGTCATCCTGACCCCAAAAGACAACGAATGTGAGTTCAAGCATGGGACAGACAAACGGTTAAAAAACGGCCTCGAGCTCAATAAAAATTGTTGAATATAATTGTTATAAGGCCATAAAATAACAAAAACAAATAACTTAAGGACGGGCACACCTAAAAAGTTAAACATTCTAATAATAGAAATATAAACAAAAACCAACAAAACCATCAACCACATGATCAAGTGAATTGCAGCGGAATAGCTGCGCTTGATTGTAGTTGGCTTAGCATGTGAAATAGTGGAAAATAAGCGACAAGAATTAACAAGGCGAACTTAGCACAGTGCGTAGGCAGCTGGCTGAGTCAGTGGGATCGTCGGTTCGAATCCTACTGAAAGAAGTCTGGTGAGGAAATGTGGTGATTTCCGAAATAGCTATCACTTGTACCATTTTTTCAAATTATTGTTGCTTTTCCACAATAAATTTTCATTAAAAACGGCCTCGAGCTCAATAAAAATTGTTGAATATAATTGTTATAAGGCTATAAAATAACAAAACACAAATAACTTAAGGACGAGCACACCTAAAAAGTTAAACATTCTAATAATAGAAATATTAACTAAAACCAACAAAACCAACAACCACATGATCAAGTGAATTGCAGCGGAATCGCTGCGCTTTATTGTAGTTGGCTTAGCATGTGAAAAAGTGGAAAATAAGCAACAAGAATTAACAAGGCGAACTTAGCACAGCGCGTAGGCACCTGGCTGAGTCAGTGGGATCATCGGTTCGAATCGTACTGAAAGAAGTCTGGTGAGGAAATGTGGTGATTCCCGAAATAGCTATCACTTCTACCATTTTTTTCAAATTATTGTTGCTTTTCCACAATAAATTTTCATTAAAAAACGGCCTCGAACTCAATAAAAATTGTTGAATATTATTGTTATAAGGTCATAAAATAACAAAAAA
>NW_023475825.1:1961-2267 GCF_013731165.1 Rhagoletis pomonella
AGCTATCACTTCTACCATTTTTTCAAATTATTGTTGCTTTTCCACAATAAATTTTCATTAAAAAACGGCCTCGAGCTCAATAAAAATTGTTGAATATAATTGTTATAAGGTCATAAAATAACAAAAAACAAATAACTTAAGGACGAACACACCTAAAAAGTTAAACATTCTAATAATAGAAATATTAACAAAAACATACAAAACCAACAACCACATGATCAAGTGAATTGCAGCGGAATAGCTGCGCTTGATTGTAGTTGGCTTAGCATGTGAAATAGTGGAAAATAAGCAACAAGAATTAACAAG
>NW_023475825.1:2277-2617 GCF_013731165.1 Rhagoletis pomonella
CCTACTGAAAGAAGTCTGGTGAGGAAATGTGGTGATTTCCGAAATAGCTATCTCTTCTAACAGTTTTTCAAATTATTGTTGCTTTTCAAAAATAAATTTTCATTAAAAAAGGGCCTCGAGCTCAATAAAAATTGTTGAATATGATTGTTATAAGGCCATAAAATAACAAATAACAAATAACTTAAGGACGAACACACCTAAAAAGTTAAACATTATAATAATAGAAATATTAACAAAAACCAACAAAACCAACAACCACATGATCAAGTGAGTTGCAGCGGAATAGCTGCGCATGATTGTAGTTGGCTTAGCATGTGAAATAGTGGAAAATAAGCAACAA
>NW_023475825.1:2717-3143 GCF_013731165.1 Rhagoletis pomonella
CAAGGTTTTCTGACATCCTCAACGAACTAACTATAGATGCTTTGAAACCAACTGGATCATTAAAAAAAGTTCCCGTGGCTCAATATAATGACATAAAGCATAAACTCACACTTATGGTCTTGTGGGGTCACACGGACCCCAAATATTTTAGAGTAAAAAACTTGTAAATTTTTTGCATTTTTCAACATTTATTAGTATAGTAATGGCAAGACTAGCAGTATAAAACCAGATTTTTAAATAAAATTATTCCGAGTCCACATCCGTGTCAGTTTGTTCTTCACCTGCACCGATGCATTCACAACATATTATATCAAAATGCTCCTTACAAGTCGGTTTTTTGCATAATTTGCAAAAAGTGTTAACCTTTCGATCATTTGATCGGGGACATTGCGCGCATCGTAAACGTTTGCGAGAACTGGAAGGCTC
>NW_023475826.1:0-3143 GCF_013731165.1 Rhagoletis pomonella
ATCAACAGCCTCTTGTGCAACGGACATTGACAGCGCTCACGACTTTGCCGAAGTTTCTTTTTTTTTTTTTAACTTAAATATTTTGTTAAGAAAGCGGAAACTTTGTTGCTGATAAAAATTTAGCGACAGCTGTTGTAGTAGTGTGTGTGCTAAAGTCAAAATATTTCACATGCATTGGCTATGGCTTGGCGCCACGGCGGGTGAGAGAGTGAGTCAAAGTAGCTGGTATGAAAACAAGGAATGAAGTAAATTTCCCACAGATTCATCTTAATTCCTTTTGTCAATAAAACGGCTGAAAAAAATCTCCAACGGCCTATTCAATCTTCATTATATTTTGTGTGTGTTTAAAAATTTTTTTTTTTTATGCGGTGGAAATTATTATGCAGCATTAGACTAAAACATAATTATGTACTTAGTTATTGGGTGGAAAGGGAATAATTCGCAATAAAAATTAACTGGGTGTTATTTTTTTAATTTACTAAACATTTCGGTAGATTTAATTATTTGATATGTTGATATGGTCAGATGAACGCATGTCCGACGACCGGAATTTAAGTGTGCTCTGCCCAATCCACAAGAAAGGCGACCCCGCCATTCGCGCCAACTACCGCGGGATAAGAGCCTTCTAAGCATAGGTTACAAGGTCTTATCGAGCGTATTGTGTGAAAGACTGAAGCCTTGGAAAATCCACCTTGGACCAGGTATTCGCAATACGCCAAATCTTGGAAAAGACCCGCATGAAAAGGATCGAGACTCCCCACCTATTTGTCGACGTCAAAGGCGCTTCCGATAGCACTTAAAGGAGTTGCCTATGCGCCACGATGTCTGAATTTGGCATCCTCGCAAAATGGATACGGCTGTGTAAAATGACGTTGAGCAATACCACCAGCTCCGTCAGAATTGGGAAGGACCTCTCCGAGCTGTTCGCCACCAAACGGGGTTTCAGACAGGGCGACTCCCTTTCATGCGAGTTGTTTGGTCTTACTGCATCAAGCAATGAGCAGCTAGGGCTCGCACCAATAGAGACTACACGTGGCCAGAAGGATTTGGCTATCTTGCATTCCGAAGACTAAACTGTTATGGCATCTTTTATAAGTAATATGCTGGAATGGAAGTTACAAAACCGTGCAACTCAGCTCACTGCACGTTAACCATTTCTGAGCTTGGGAAACTTAAGCGATAGATTACTGAGGGTACTATTTACTCGTATACGAATCTGCATTCGCATTTCCTCTTGCTGGTAACTCAATGGTCAGCTGCTGTATTTCGTCGTCTGCCATGCTGAGTTACTGGTGGAGTTAGTTGATTGCTCTGTAATCGATAAACAACGTTGGTCAGTTGCTCGTTGGCGATGTTATTGTTCTCCATTGTTGCCGGACCAGTGTTTGTTTTTGCCATTTTTATTATTGCTGTTACCACTATTTTATGCAGTCACTGCACTGCTGTAGTTGACATCACTCACATCCATTGTCGATTTGATGATGTCATTGCTCATATTTTCATCACTTCAGCCTGTGGACGGCACTATGTAGCCTTCGATTGCTATTGGCAACACGTGCCTCTGATTATCCCCTTTCTTTAGGTAATACAAGAATGTATGTAGCTAAGTAAATGTTTGTCGATTTTCCTTACTTACAACCAGTAAACTATCGAGCTAGATGCCTGCAGCTGCGCTACCCTGTCTGCTGAATCTCTGAGGCTTTTGATGTATGCATATCTTGGGATGGTTTTGTCTAGCTCTCATTGTGTGTGTTTGCGTGTGCATTCAATTGATTGAAATGCGCTCGTGCTATTGTAAATTGTGAACGTGTTCGAAATGCCAAGAGCTGGACTTGTTTGGGTTGAAAGAACGATTGCTCACTAATATGGAGTTACTGCTTAGTTATGCCATGGGTTTTAAAAGATCTCAAGATATACATATCTAATATATACATATGTGTACATAACTGGACATGTTCATATGCATACGTATATGTATGTATGAATTTAAATTTATTATAGTAACTGTGTGATCCGCTAGTGAATTCGAAGGCCAATCCGATGGTCAGCTCTCGCCCAATTGAAACCTGAGGCATGGCATGGATTCTTTCAAAGACTACAAATAAAAGTTATTTCCCAGTCGCTTAGCGCGGTTGCCGGGTTTACCTCCTTTCTAGGGCTGATTTTGTGATCGAAATCTCCTCGTAGTCCAACTGGAATGCCTTTACCGTCAACAGTTTTCAGGATAGCTATACGAGGACGATGGTCTTACCTGAAGTCCTCCAAAGAAGGCTCTTTATTTCAGCCCTTTTTGGCTTTTCGGCGGGAAGCAGCGGGACCACAGCATATTCTTGGATCCAAATATAGTGCAATGTATCTGCTATGCGCCAAGGGTGGTGGTTCGCGTTCTTGGTATTCTCAAGTTTACAGGTGTGGCAAAAGAAAACACCACCGCTGGCCAACTCCTTGCCAAGTATGTTTCCCAGAAAACCAAACTGGTGAGTTTTCTACTATCCCGCTCGCCGGACCCCAAACCGCCTGGTATTCCCTGACTATTTTGGAGTTTATCGCGGGTGAGGCGAGTGATAAGAATACTGGATCCTAATCAACTATTCTTGTTCTTCCCTCCTTCCACATTTTAACAAATTGGTATCAGCCAACAGCTTAACAGACCGGTTGGTTAGAGAATCTGTCAGAAGGTTTTTTGGCCTTTTCGCTTGCCCCTTTGGTTTCCTTAAGTTTCCTTAACGTTCCACCGATCTATCGATCTTTCTCTCATTTTGTAGCCTTAATTCACTACGAATTTGTCACGAGGTCTCTACTATCAACACTTACTTTTTGCTGGCCAACAAGACCATTAATGCTAACTCAAAATATTTTCTTTTACTCAAACTAACTCCACAAAATTTAATAATTTCAACCAATTTCAAAAGTTTGTAAAAATCATCGTATGATGATGACTCCTTAAAAAAATCATGGACGAAACTTATTCTTAAACGTAGAAGAACTCAATGTTTCCCCCTGGGACACCTGAAACCTTAGAGTTCGGCAAAAGTAGCGACGTCCGCTTCAGAAATCATTTTACCGACTTTGCTTTAAACCTCCCGCATTTGCTTATTATTTTCACATTTATCATTTCTTTCTTTCATAAATTTTTTTTTTTT
>NW_023475827.1:0-3143 GCF_013731165.1 Rhagoletis pomonella
AACGAATCGAGATAGATATAGACAAATGTATACATAAATGATCAGGATGAAAAAAGAAATCGATTAAGCCATGTCTGTCTGTCCGTCCGTCTGTCCGTCTGTCCATCCGTCCGTGTACACGATAACTCGAGCAAAAATTGAGATATCTCAACGAAATTTGGTATGTACGCTTCCCTTAATCCAAGGTAGGTTGGTATTGAAAAACTGGGCGAAATCGGACTTTAACCACGCCCACTTCCCATATAACGGTATTTTGCAGAAATACGAAAACTGCGATATTTCAGTAACTACTGAAGATAATTCACTCAAAATTGATATTTACAATAATTTTTAGACGAAAAATAAGAATATTATAAATTTTTGGAAAATGGGCGTAGCCACGCCCACATGTGTATATCTTGGTAACCGCTGCACCAATTTCTTCCAAACTTGGCACAGTTGTTGGCCTTGGTACAGCATAAAAAACTTTTTAAAATCGGACAATAACCACGCCCACATCCCATATAACGGTAATTTAGAGAAATACAAAATCTTCGATAAATCATTAAATATTGAAGCTAATTTATTCAAAATTGGTGCTTGCAACAATTCTTTACCACCGCCCACTTATGATCACATATAAGTATATCGGTAACCGTTCTACCAATTTGTACCAAACTCGGTATGGTTATTGTACTTGCCACGTGTAGGCAAAACGTTGAAAATTATTGAAATCGGACTAAAATAACGGCCGATTCTCATATAACGGTAAATTTAAGAAATGCTTGAAACTTCAATATTTCGAAATTGAAGGACGCTAATTTACTCAAAATAGATACACCTCGGCTTACCATCTAGCGGAAGGTTTCGGAAGGGTGAAAAAACATATATTTAATACTTGCGCCGGGTATTTAATGTTCGGCTCCGCCCGAACTTAGACTTTCTTACTTGTTTCTTTTTGTAACTGATTTTATGTGAGTCTTAGCTGGTGACAAGCATTATATCAATATAGAATTTTTAAAACATGAAAACGCTTCATTTTAAGCTTAAACTTTTAATAGTAAATATTGGTTAGTAATTTTTATTTTACCCTCACTTTGTCCTAACTTTAATGGAAGTATAAAAATTTTAAGAAAGAAAAGTGAGTTTAAGGGATTTGCTACCAGTTTTTACCACAACAAAGGCTAACGAAATTAAATCACTTTTCCCTAGATTAGGTAATGTGCACACATTCGCCATGTGTACGTATGTATATACAAACCGAAATCGCTGCTGGATAAGCATTACAAAAAAAAAAAAAAACAAATCAAGCAATGATACCCATTCTAAGCGCTGTTGCTCTTAATTTGAAAACGTGCAAGAGTGATTTATAAGTAAAAGTAAATGAATAAGCTATCGAGAACGCTATGTAGTGTAAAGCTATAGAAAAGTTCACAAATTTTTAAAACTTCCTGCATAGAAAACCTCGAAAAAAACGAAGATACAACAAGCCTGGCCATTACTGCAAATTCACAAATAAAACAAAATCGTCTCTGTTATGCGTATACTTAACAAGTAACACATACACCAAGTAAGAGAATTGTCGTGTGTCGAAAATATAGGGGCAGAGAGAGAGAGAGAGCGCTGCTCAGAGATGATAAGCGATGATAACAGCATTTAAGGATTCGAATTTGGCTGTAGAAACTTGCTCTTAACATTTCCGAAGAGTAACATTTGCAGACTGGTAGGGATATGTACATACAAAGTGGAAAGGAATAGAAGTATAGGGAACACTTTTATTGTTATCACTGTTACCTAAATTTTCAAGACTTAATTTATATGCATATGTAACCATGTTTGTTAGTCGATGGTCCTCTGCAATAACGGCACAACTCAAAATTAAAAAAAAAAAAACAAACCTTACTACTGTTAATTGTCTCATGTCTCTAATCTTTGTCTAATCCTTCCTTACTACTTACTTTACACATCCCCTTTTTGAACAAAGATGAGTTGACTTTAGGGACCTTCGAGAGAACTACTATTTTGTCTTCGGCCAAGGCCGACAATTGGTTGTAGAAAAGTTAGATGCCAGGCAGGAACCTGTGTTACCTTTAATATCAGTGTTGATTTCTTTGAGTGTTGCACAATGCTCCAGTTATTCACAGAACCACAAGTCTTGGTACACCCTCCAACATTACATTAGGGTGGTCCAAAAATTCATTTAAAACAAGTAAGAAAGTCTAAGTTCGGGCGGAGCCGAACATTAAATACCCGGCGCAAGTATTAAATATATGTTTTTTCACCCTTCCGAAACCTTCCGCTAGATGGTAAGCCGAGGTGTATCAATTTTGAGTAAATTAGCGTCCTTAAATTTCGAAATATTGAAATTTCAAGCATATCTGAAATTTACCGTTATATGAAAAGCGGCCTCAATTTTAGTCCGATTTCAACAATTTTCAACGGTTTGCTTTTATGTGGCAAGCACAATAACCATACCGAGTTTGGTACAAATTGCTAGAACGGTTAGCGAGATACATATATGTGATCACAAGTGGGCGGTGCTACGCCCATTTTCCAAAATTTTACCATAAACGTATTTCTTGGTAAAGAATTGTTGCGAGCATCAATTTTGAATAAATTAGCTTCAATATTTAATGATTTATCGAAGATTTTGTATTTCTCTAAATTACCGTTATATGGGATGTGGGCGTGGTTATTGTCCGATTTTAAAACGTTTCGGCGGTTTTTTATGCTGTACCAAGGCCAACAACAGTGTGGAAGAAATTGGTGCAGCGGTTGCCAAGATATACACATGTAACCATAAGTGGGCGTGGCTACGCCCATTTTCCAAAAATTTATAATATTCCTTTTTTTCGTCTAAAAATTATTGTAAATATCAATTTTGAGTGAATTATCTTCAGTAGTTACTAAAATATCGCAGTTTTCGTATTTCTGGAAATTACCGTTATATGGGAAGTAGGCGTGGTTAAAGTCCGATTTCGCCCATTTTCAATACCAACCTACCTTGGATTAAGGGAAACCTACATACCAAATTTCGTTGAGATATCTCAATTTTTGCTCGAGTTATCGTGTACACGGACAGACGGACAGACATGGCTTAATCGATTTCTTTTTTCCTCCTGATCATTTATGTATACATTTGTCTATATCTATCTCGATTCGTT
>NW_023475828.1:0-3142 GCF_013731165.1 Rhagoletis pomonella
TAGCTTGACGAGCGGTCGAGTTAGTATGCCGCTTTGTGTACGGAGATATGATATACTTTCTCTATGCGGCCGAGCCGCCATTCCGTAGGGGGAAGACATTCGTCATGAATTAGGACACAGTCTCCAATCTTTGGCGCTTCTTGAGTGTTTTTCCATCGGTATCTTTTATGGAGGTCTTTTAGATATTCCTCCTTCCATCGACGGCTAAATTCGTGATGGAGAACTTTAATTCTTTCCCATCGATTTGTGAGTGATAGGGATTGCGTTTCTGGCTCGGGTATGGCCAGAAGTGGAGCTCCTCTGAGAAAATGCCCAGGGGTGAGGGCTGTGAACTCGGAGGGATCTTGCGAGAGGGTATTGAGAGGCCGTGAGTTGAGAACGGCTTCAATTCGAGCTAATAGAGTGGTGAACTCTTCATAAGTAAATTTGTAATTACCAGCGATCTTCTTGAAATGCGCTTTAAAGCTTTTTACGGCGGATTCCCAGAGTCCCCCCATGTGTGGAGCGCTAGGGGGAATAAATTGCCAATTAATTCCTTGGGGTGCATATTTCTTTATAATTTCAGGCGAGACTTCCTTAATAAATTGGATAAATTGCCTTTCCGTGGCCCTTTGGGCTCCGACGAATGTTTTGCCATTGTCGCTCATTATTTTTGAGGGAAATCCACGCCTTCCGACAAAGCGGGCAAATGCCGCGAGAAAAGCTACAGTTGTCAGATCTGAACATAACTCAAGGTGTACCGCTTTTGTCGAAAAACATACAAAAACGGCCACATAGCCCTTCGTAAAGGTGGAAGACCTTAACATAGAGGCCTTTATCTGGAAAGGCCCCGCAAAGTCAACACCCGTGATGGTAAAGGGCAAAGAGAAATTGCAGCGTTCAGGTGGTAGAGCTGCCATGATCTGCGTGCGCATTTTCTGCTTATGTAGAGTGCAGACTTTACACAGGAAAATACATTTCTTTATCTGAGGCTTTAGTCGTGGGATATAAAGCTCTTGTCGTATCATTTGCTGCATGAGCCGAAGTTCGGCATGTAGCATCAATAAGTGCAAATAATTTATGTACAGTGTGGCGAATGGGGATTTTTTCGGGTATTATTATTGGGTGCCGCTCGTTATAACTCAAACTGGAGTTTGCCAGACGTCCATTGGCGCGTAGCAGTCCCTTCGAGTCTAGGAAGGGATTAAGAGCTAAGAGTGGGCTCTTTTTATCTATTGGCTTTGATACCATCAAAAGTGCTATTTCCCGGTCATAATAGCGGGTCTGAGTAGACATAATCAGAGTCATTTTAGCCCGTTGCAGATCTTGGTGTGTTAGTGCATGATGCGGGGGGTTAGGCGCTCCTTTTACTTTATTTTTGAGGCGAGTTATGAACTGAAACATATAAGCTATTACTCTGAGGGCTCGGGGGAACGATGAAAATCGCTCCAGTATGTCAGTATCATTCAATACGGCATGAAAGCTTTCAATTTTTCGACTTTCGGGGGGTATTATGTTGCGTATCGGGGATTGTGGCCAGAATTCTTGTGATTCTGTTAGCCAGCTGGGGCCGTTCCACCAGAGTGAGGTGGTGGCGAGATGCAGGGGTTTGCAACCTCTTGTGCCAGCACTGGCTACATGTCGCCAAGTTGCTGGCCCAACTAAGTCAATTATTTGGGCTGTGCGGTTTGACACATATGTCTTCCACATATGGGGTGGTTTTTCTAACCAAGCTAAAACTATTCCAGAGTCAGTCCATAGATGTAATTTGCGATTGTTCAGGCTTAAGTGGGTTTGAACGGTGGAGGCTAGTTTTGCAAGGAGGAGCGCCCCGCATAGCTCAAGTCGTGGTAGGCTTACGGTCTTTAGCGGAGCCACTTTGCCTTTTGCGACTAGCAAGTGGCTTGTTGTTTTGCTATCTTGTTGTGTGCGCACGTATATAGTAGCGCAGTATGCCTTTTCAGAGGCGTCGCAGAAGCCGTGAAGTTCGACTTGATGTTCGGGAGAGTAGTTTACCCATCGAGGGATTTGTATTTCCGAAATAGTGTTCAGATTGTTGGCAAATTGGGACCATTTTATCAAGCGTAGTGGTTTAACTTGTTCGTCCCAATCTGTTCCGTCTAGCCACAATTCTTGAATGAGTATCTTTGCTTGGATCATAATTGGTGCAAGCCATCCTGCGGGGTCAAAAAAGTTTTGCCACAGACGACAGGATTTGCCTTTTGGTTTTTGCGGATATTGCAGATATTGACTCAAGAGTGTATGAGAATTGATCTGATATCGCATTCCATCGTATTCCCAGAGTTTTGGTGGTACTTTCTTTTTCAAAGATGAGGAAGTTTGTGTCTAATATGTGATCTTTATTTATATTTTTTAATATTTCGGGGTGGTTGGCCGTTATCTTTTTTTAAGGGGAACCCTGCGGAGTTGAGGGCTTGGATCACTTGAGATAGTGATTCACATGCTTGGGGTAAGCTGTGGCTTCCCGACAGGATATCGTCCACATAAGTTTGTGTTTTTAACACCGGGGTTGCTAGAGGCAATTTTTCTTTTATATCGTTTGCCAATTCGTGAAGTGTTCGAATGGCAAGAAAGGGGGCGCAATTTACGCCAAATGTCACCGTTTTTAATTTGTAGTCGCGTATTGGACTACTAGGTGAATTGCGAAATATAATGCGCTGAAAATCTTGGTCGTTTTTATGCACAAGGATTTGTCTGTACATTTTTTCGACATCCCCATTGAAAACGTATTTAAACATGCGCCAATTTAGTATTAGGAGCATTAAATCAGGTTGTAGTGTGGGTCCCGTATAATAATACGTCATTTAATGAATTGCCTGAGCTTGTGCATTTCGAGGCATTGAATACAACTCTTACTTTTGTTGTAAGTTTTTCTGGCTTTAGTACTGCATGGTGTGGGAGGTAAAATGAAGTATATTTACCTTTTGTAATTTTTTCATATGACTCGACTACTTCCATATGATTTAATTGGAGGTATTCCTCGAGTACATTGTCATACGAGGTCTTTAGCTCGCCTTTTTTAAGCAGGTTTTTTTCCATACTTAAAAATTGCTGAAGTGCTGAGGTTCGAGAGTGGCCTAAGGCGAGTGTGTCGGGAAATTGTGGCTTGAATGGTAGCCGTACAACGTAGCGGCCGTTTTTT
>NW_023475829.1:0-936 GCF_013731165.1 Rhagoletis pomonella
TCTTCGTTCGTGTGTCTGCCAACAGTGAACCTATTGCCGTATCTTATAATAGCGAATTATCTGACTTAGTTGGCGGAGCTTAGGTCACTCACTGCTGTTCACATATATGTATATGTACATATCTGTGTTCGTATGGAAAAGTAGCTTATGTCGAAGGGCTGGATTTAGTATGAATCGGCATTCGCAGCATGCGATTGCGAATGACTCACAGCAACTGAGCTGTTGAACAACGTTTGGCAAATAAACGTGCCAGAAATAGTTCCGATACTAGCAAGTCATTATTCTTATTAGGTCTCATCGAAAAATTTCTGGGCGTTTAAAGAAAAAAGGGAATGCCGCATTATACTAAAGCCAGCGTTTCGACATAAGCTACTTTTCCATACGAAAACAGATATATAAGTATACGCACTTCTGTTTAAATAACTTTTTATTTATTTTCTTAAGCTCATTCGCTCACCAATTTTTGTTCTGTTTGTAAAGATAATTTATAACCATTGCCGTGAATCTATACAATACAAGACAGCTGAGTATCATATGAGTACTCATATTATCATTACTCCTAATCACAAAAGTGCTTATCAAAGTCCTCATTTTCGTTCAGGCCATGGGAAAAATTTGAGTACTTTCCCCTCAATGTTGTCATCAGTAAGTCCTCAGTACTAATAGTCAAACTACTCATTTATGCCGTACTACAAAAACAAAAGTGTAAATGTGTGAGAATTTTTGCCTAAAGTGCTCAGCAATGTCTTGTAGGGTAGACACGTACATACATACATATATACATGCATACTTACCTACATACATATTTACACATACTATTTATTTATATACCCTGCAAGACAGCTGAGCATCAAATAAGTGCTCATTTTATCATTATCACTAATTACAAAAGTGCTTATTAAAATACTCACTTTTGTTCAGGCCATGGGATAAAAC
>NW_023475829.1:946-3142 GCF_013731165.1 Rhagoletis pomonella
AAAAATGGAACTTCGAGCTTTTAAGAAATTTCTTAGGTCACATCCCAGTATCGAGTTTCTGAGGGTATTTAAGTTGTCAAATTTCTTTAACCCATGTACATATCTGGTGGCAAAATAAAAAGCAACATTAAGTTTTTGAAATTATTGAAAGTCAAGTTAGTGTATAACTACATCAGAATAAGTAATGAGGGGAACAATTAGACTAATTACTATTTTTTTCTTAGTGTCTTGGGGTGTAAAAGTATAGGTAGCTCGGAGACACCGCAGTGTATAGTAAATTTTTTAACTACATCATTTATGTGATCCTCACAAGTCAGTCTAGAATTTACTATGAAGCCAAGATTTTTTACTTTATCAACTAATTGAAGAATATCAGCACCAAGATATAGGTGAGGGACCTCAGAGGGCTGGATCTTATCCTTGCATATTGGAAGCACATAGGATTTCCTAGCATTAAGGAGAAGCAGGTTTTCATTTGACCACTTAAGAATAGAATGCAAATCATAATTTAGTTGAAGCGCGATTTCATGAACCATGCTAGTGCGATCAGAGAGATAAAGCTGAACATCGTCAGCGTAAGCATGTAAACGGGCGTGTGAGCATGCATTTAAAATATCATTTATAAACATGCTAAAGAGAAGAGGGCCAAGTATGGAACCCTGTGGAACACCCGAGTGAATGTGCAGAAGATCAGAGAAAATGTTATCAACTTTAACTTTTTGCATTATATTTCTTAAGTAGCTACTAAGAAATCGCACTGCTAAATCCCCAAAGCCAAACTTTTGTCTAAGTTTCTCACACAACAAGATATGGTTGACAGAGTCAAATGCTTTAGAGGAGTCTAGGAGACACAGTAGGGTAAGGTGACCCTGATCAAACTGCTGACGAACATCATCCAAGACTTTGGTAACAGCGGTTGAGCATGAGTGGCCAGCCCTGAAACCAGATTGGAGCGGGTTGAGAAGATTATTCTCTTCGATAAACTGTGTTATCTGTTGTGCCATAAGCATTTCAAGGACCTTAGATTATCCGGGCAGAATACTTATAGGCCGGAAATCTGTAAGCAGGGTGGCGCCGGGTTTTTTGGGTACGGGAGTCACAGTTGCCAGCTTCCATGCATTGGGAAAGAAGAGGTAGTGAAGAAGTGGTTTATTAGATGTGTAAGGCTACTTAGTATATATGGTAATATTAATTTGACATATTTAATTGGAATATTGTCGGTACCGATGGCATTAGATTTTATTCGGAAAATACATTTAGCCACTTCATCCTCTCGCACAGCGGTCAACTGAAACCTTGATAATGGGAGGAAATTAGAGGGGGTGACATTAGGAATGAAGCTACCTGAAACTGGAGAGATATTATGGGATGTGAAAAACTCATTAAGCTCATTAGCATCAAGAGAGTACGACGTGTTAGAGCTGGAAGTCACGCCCATCCGTTTTAAATTCGACCACAACTGTTTGGGGGGCAAGAAAGTGTTTAACTTTCTAGTGTAAAACTGCTTTTTGGCAATTTGAACGGTGTAGGTGGCTTTATTCCGAGCACGCTTGTACGCATCCCAATTCGCATCAGTTGGCCTCCTTTTCTATGCAGTATATAACGCATTGCGATTTTTACTAGCCAACTTAACTTTATGTGTAAACAAGGGGCAAGAAAAAGACTTGGAATTGACTTGACGAAGGGGTACATGCTTGTTAAAAAATGAAAGAATATTATGTGTTAAAAAGTTAAGTTTATCGTCAGTAGTTTCTAATTTCCAACAGTAGTTCCACTGAAAGTGGGCCAGATCACAAAACAGAGCGTCAAGTCGAATGGCATTATAGTCGCGATAGCAAAAAGCCTGCGGTGCATTATAATTATATGTTAATTTAAGGTCGAACGTACAAAAAATTAAGTCGTGATCTGAGACGAAGGACATTTGATCAAACAACACAACAGACGTAGAAGGAGGAGCAATAAAAATATCAAGTAAACTAGGATGGACATTACAAGAGAACCTTGTGGGCATAAAAGCGTTAACAACGGACATACCAGTAAATGCAACAGAGTCAAGAAAATGAGTCGAAGAAGGGTCACGAACAAGTAAATTTATATTAAAATCACCACAGATGATATAATGATCGTAATCAATAAGAAGTTCAGAAAGGTGATCGAAAAAAAGGCTGATAACAAATATTCTTCTTGTAATTATAG
>NW_023475830.1:0-3142 GCF_013731165.1 Rhagoletis pomonella
AAACCGCAGCTGTCAATAATTATCTAACCTTGTATTATTGAATCATGAGCATAAACCAGTTTCTGCAAGCGTAAGTAAACTACCGATAAATAGCAAGACGCGTAGAGTATTTACTTTGCCCTCCGCAACTACTGCGAGTAAAAGGTATTTGATAGTAGAGTACTCTACTGGTAGTACTTGAGTATTATCGAAGAAAACATACATTTGTGGTATCTGAATAAAACTGAGGACAGGAATGTAGTGGAGCGATGAAGAAAGCGACAAGCGAAACGTACTTTCAATTAGAATATATACATATATATATATGACATACATACCTAAGTACATATGTATGTATGTATGTATGTGCATAGATACATATGTGCATAGCTACGCATGTGCATAGATACATATATAAGTGTACGCATATATTTTTTCTCGTCACTTGCTCTGTCGCTTCACTGCAGCAAAACTAAGTTGTGGGGAAAACTCTGACGATATGCGTACAATTGAAACCATGGGTTTGAAGATAGCGCAAATTGATGTGAAAATTTTAATTTCATATTAGTTGCGATCCCGTCCGAGTCCGGACTAGTCAGAAATAGTCAGAATCAGTCAGATATTACTGGAAATCGATCCCGTACTCAGTTCTGTGACTATTGAGAGGACAAAAAAGAGAGTAAATACGGTTCTCTCTCTGTCAGAAGTTACCAGTTTTAGTCCGAGAATTTGTTGCTGGTAAATTCTGGTAAATGTGTCAAACGATCAGCTGTAGTGTGTTTGGCATCCAAATTGTAAACAAAAGAAAAGTGCACTCTGCTAATTCATGTTGAAAAGTATTTAAATACTTGTTTAAGTGGATTCTAATGAATTTGAAAGTATTTTTTGGTTATTCACATGTGTGCGCTGAGTGTGTTTACATACAAAATAAGCAAAAATTTAACCAACCAAAATTTGGAGGTTATGTTGAAGTTGACAGAAGTTACCATTTTTTACTAGAAAGCGATCCCGTACTTTTCAATGTTACTCTCTCGCTCTGAGCGAATTTTTTATTTGTGGACAGTTTTGCTAGTCCGAGTCCGAAGAATACGGGATTGCACCTATTAAAGAACTTAGGTATTTAGGAGCTGCTAAATACCCAAGTAAACAATACTTAGGTATTTAGGTGGTGCTAAATACGCAAGTAAAAAGAATTTAGGTATTTAGCAGCTATTCGATATTAAAATAAGAAAAACTTGAGTATTTAGGAGCTGCTAGATACCAAAGTACAAAAAAACGAAAGTATTTAGCAGGTGCTAAATACTCTGGTCCAAAGTACTCAGGTACCTTGGGGATGCAAAATACTTTCACTAAAGTACCACGGTATTTAGTCGATGGCTAACTACTTTCAAACTAAATACTGTAAAATTTAGGAGAAATAACCTTACACTCACCTCGAATTACTTTACCATAACTTCACCTCTCCTCAAATCAACTCACCACATACAAACTCACCACACCTCACCTAAACTCACCGCACCTCCTACTGGTACACCAAAATCCGCCATATCTTAACTCACCACAGTTGAATTCATCACACCCGTTCTCACCACACCTCACCTAAACTCTGAGCAAAAAATAAAACTTAAAACGTAACCATTATTTTCCGAGCAAAAAATAAAACTTAAAACGTAATGATTATTTTCCGAGCAAAAAAATAAAACTCAGTTAATAACGATTAAAAAGTGATTTTTATAATAAAACTTATAACCGTTACGGTCCCTGGTCAAAACAGGATGAATTGTACCAAAAGTGCCTGAGAATAAAAGGGCCAAAATGGCACTATTGTGCCTACTTTTCCATCACTGGGTAGAAGTGCTTGATTGTATGAAATTGTTCGAATCGATACAAAAGTATGTTGCGTGTATACATATGTATATATGTACATATGTACGAACGAACATTTCCTTACGCTGCAAGATTCGTTTCGTTACTCACATAATAGTCTCGTTACTCCGTATATGCACCATCAACGTGAATCAATACAACACAACCAACATATTGTGCGGTAACGAAACTGTTAGTATCGATACTAAAGTGTGTTGTCTGTATATATGTACACGTACATGCATGCATGATTCCTGTGAGGTACAAGTGCTTGATTGCATCAAATTGTTCGAATCGATACAAAAATATGTTGCGTTTATACATATGTATATTTATATGTATGTACATGTATACATATGCATACGCTGCAAGATTTGTTGCGATGATTCTTGTGAGGTAAAATTGCTTGTATCAAAAGTAACGAGTAAAGTAACGATACGAAAGATACGGGGGTTGATTGGATTAGTAACGAATACATACGGGTATCCGAAATTTCGTTACTTTTACAGCTCTATAAATAATGTTATTTTTAGTGTTGGGCAGTATCGATACCAAAAGTACTCAGAACTCGATTCTCAAAAGGATCGACAGCACCCGATTTTTGAAAGTATCGATACTGAACACTCCAAAGAACTCAGTACTCACAAAAGAACTCGAAAGTACTCAGTACTAAAAAATACCCTGTTCCAATAATCACTTTGATACATGTACTCAAGATCGATTCAAAGTACTCAGCAGGGTTCGTATTTGCACACACATGCTCATCTCACACACACTCCAGAAACACATTTAACTTGCACTCACTGCTCATACAAATGTGTGTGCATAAGTGGAAAACAAACTCTGCTCACTGAAAAGTGTGTGCTATTTGTTATTAAGCGCATGCACATGTGCATGAGCCGATTTTTGTACAAATTTCTGCCCATGCACATGCGCATAATATATTTTTAAAAGAATTTGTTTATAAAACGTTATTTTTTGAAAGACAATTCAATAAAAAGTTATATGTTTTTTTTATATAATAGAAAACATATGTATTAAACTCCTGCGCAATTCCATTTAAGCGGCCTAACAAGACATCCGATCGCCGCGCAAATACTTTCCCTCCTTTACTCTCATCGTTCGGGTCAAGTGTGAGTAAGCATAAACCATGATTCAATAATACAAGGTTCGATAAACTGACAGTTGTCTCTCTCGCACCGCTCCCTTAGCAGTGGCACCGTGTTGCCTCTTTGCAAATTTACATGGAAACAGTGTAGCTTTGGTGTGAAATAAAAGTATAAGCTTTTGTGCAATA
>NW_023475831.1:0-3142 GCF_013731165.1 Rhagoletis pomonella
TTATCGATTTTCTAATCAATTATTTATCATTTTTGTTATCGATATTTATATTTATCGATAGTTTTATCAATTATCTAATCGGGTTTTCTATAAATATTTTTATCGATTTTTCTATCGAAATTTTTATCGAATTTTTCAACGATTTTGTTATCGATATTTTTATCGGTGTTGCTATCGATAATTTGTGGGATGTTATTATCGATTTTTTCATCGATAAAAATCAAGATAAAGGAAAAGAGAATAACAGAAATGTAATTAGAACGAACAGCAGTAGAGGTAGGGATCTAGATAGAAACAAGTAAAGTAACAAGTAGGTTCGGGTGAAACCGAATTTTATATACCCGGCGCAGGCATCAACTATTGTCGTTCCAACTTTCTTTCAACTACCTAAAAGTCTATAACAGTCTTATTTATTATTAAGAGATTGCTGTAAGTATTAACTTGGAGTAAATTAACGTCTTCAGTTATTGAAATATCGGAGTTTTCGTATATCCAAGAATTACCGTTATACGAAAAACCGTAGCAATTTTAGTCCGACTTGAATAATTTTCAACGAATTGCTTTTCCGTATCAAGGTTATTAAATACACACTAGACTACCTTTGCCGTGGCGTTAAATATTTATCGGAAACATGTCGGAGCTGTAATAATATGATTCGCTTCAATAATTTGAAATTAAATTTTTAAACAGGTGGGCACCCTCTGCAAGCATCTCAGAAATATTTTAATTGTTGTGTTTCTTAAAACTCCTTCTTTTCACGCTTACTCTATTGTATTTTATGCATATGACTTCTGTAAAATTTAACTAAATTCGACTTTGCAAACAGGTGGCAACCCTCCTACATGTAGCTAAAAAACATAGTTTATTCAAAACCATTTCTTTAGATACCCATATTGGGATAATTAATTTAACTTAATAAATAATTTGATTTAGATTTTCACATTTATGGCAACCCTTTAAAAAGCTAAAGTCATATTGCACATCTACAGGTCAAGCCCGTTCATTTGACATCACACATTTTAAAATCTAACGAACGATACAGATTTTATGACTTGCTGTTAAATATTTAACGCAATCATCTTCGAACTCTAATTTTAATAGGGAAAAAATTAAAAAATGACAACTCTTTTGTACTTTTTTTTTCATTCGTATTAAAGCATATTCTTAAAACCAAGTTACTAACGATGAAAATCGATTGATTAATAAACAAGTGCCGAATGGTGAAATGAAAATTTGCAATAATTTTTGTATGATATGGGAGCAGGAAATAATGTTACCCATAGGTCATATTGTACATGGCGTTTGAGTAACATTTTCATTGTTGAAATTTGATTTTTTTTTCATTCGTAATGCAAACTAAAAATGAAAATATCTTGGGAAAATGAAGACAATCTAAATAAATGGTGTACAGATCCGCAATATATGACCCAAAATAAAGTTTACAGCTCTCGGCGTTTTTTCTGGCGATTTCTTTGCATTTAGCGGCTTTACTATACATATATGTTCGTTGGGCAGTTTGTCTGAAACACATTCTTTAATTGGTTTGAAAAAAAAAACTCGGCTCTCCACTTTGGTTCCTAATTGGCATCTCAGTAGCCACTGGAGGTTTGAAGTTCCTTATCGATTTCTAAAGAGAGTATCTTTCAGTAGAGTTCGGGGAAAGCTGATTAATGTACATTTGCAAGTTGCGATCCTCTGCACTTTGAGTGCCTGTTTCAGTTTTCTGCTGGCAGCTTTCTACAGTAGCTGTTAGGTTGGTGAGCGATGGCTCTGTCACTGTCTTCTTAGGCGCCGTTTTGATGCCACACGTTTTTCTGTTTTTTCTATTTCGGTATTTGTAACTGATGCAGGCATTGGTGGTACTTGGACTTATTTTGGTGTTGCCAGGCCAGCAGTTGAAGGGAGTGTTAGGATGATAGTTAAGCTAGAGTTTTGCTGTTATGTTATTTTTGTCTATTTTTCTGGTAATTGCGAAATCTATTAGGTCTGGTATTTTCTTTATATCGGGGAACCAGTAAGTAGGTTTACCTGCAGATATGACCTCTAGTCTATTGTGCCTCTTTATAATGGTATTGTATAACTGCCGCCTTTTTGTGTTAATAGGGTGTGATCATCAGCACGTATGCCTTGCGTTGAAGTCGCCTCCTGCCACGAATCTATTACCCAGGCTCTCAAAGAAACCTTTAGTCATTTTCAGAAACTAAAAATCGCTATGCTATCAGTTGGGGGTTCGGCTGTATTTGATCAGTATTATTGCTTGGAATATTAGCAGATGTTTCTTGATTCAAGTTTGATTTCGACGTACTTGGCTGCGTTGTTAGTCTAAATGCGCTGGCAAAAGAAATTTTAGGAACTCGCTACGCATTGGCAAAAAAGGCTCCTGCTGTTGGTACGTATGAGAGCTAGTTGGAGTGGTGGAAGAGCGTACGGCTGTGTTGCGCTGATTCATGCGAAACTTCGAGTCTTTGTATATGTACAGGGCATCCCCTATAATTGGCGGTGTAGTTACCTCCGCATTTACTGCATTTCTTTACAACCACATCGGCTTTGATAGCCTTGCAAGAAGTGGAAGTGTGAAGATCGCCACAGGCAACACATACTGGGCGCAAGGTGCAGGATGCCCTAGGATGCCCAAATTCTTGACAATTTGTGCACTGTACGGGACCGTTTCGCTTATGCGGTTCCTCCACTGTTATTCTTCGGTGTAGAGGTATCGTACGTTGCAAATAGATTGGGTGCTCTGCGTTTTTATTGGTTGGCTTCATTTCTGGAATAAGTTCTACCATCAAAATAGGCTGAGCGATTTTTCCTCTGTTGATAATATTGACAACATTTTTAACAGCAAATCTTGCCTTCTCTAGAGCATGAGTAATGTCACCAATGTGTACACTTAGTTCTATACCTTTTACTACAACTTGCCCGAAGCGCGACTGCTACAATAAGCATATATGCGAGCGTTAGTATGTATGTATATACAAATGCCAAAGTAGTCCAATTGAACACCTCAACGTTTTATAAAATCACACACGCAAATATATGTACATTTATATTTATGAATGTGCTTACTTACATACATGCATTTATCCGCTACTGGCATATATATATATATATATATATATATATATATATATATATATATATA
>NW_023475832.1:0-3142 GCF_013731165.1 Rhagoletis pomonella
ATATATCGTCGCTCCCAACGAAGAGTAGCACATCTCAAATTACCGTGGAAGACTAGCACATTTCACTTTTCGCGTCGAAGACTAGCACATTTCATTATTCGCGTCGAAAAGTAGCATATTTCAGATTTTCGCGTGGAAGACTAGCACATTTCACTATTCGCGTGGAAGAGTAGCACATTTCAGAATTTTGCGTGGAAGAGTAGCACATTTCAGATTTTTGCGTGGAAGAGTAGCACATTTCACTATTTGCGTGGAAGACTAGCACTTTTCAGATTTTTGCGTGGAAGAGTAGCACATTTCACTATTTGCGTGGAAGACAAGCACATTTCAGATTTTTGCGTGGAAGAGTAGCACATTTCAGATACTCGCGTAGAAGAATAGCGAATTCATATAAAGTGGTACTAGCAGCCGTACAAAAACCAAACATACGTGTATGTAATAATTATTTCTCCTCGACTAAGCTGAGAGTTTAATGTTGTGTATGGAGCTTTTCGGTATTTTATTACAACAAGAATAAACGTTTATTTTCCTCCTACTCGTTTGGACGCATATTCGCGTCTTCCTCAGGGAATCTATTTATAAATACGAGAAACATATATGTGCATTAGGGTGGTCCAAAAATGCATGTGAAAAAGTAAAGTCGGAATTTTTATGCTCTCATCCCCCAGGATTGTTCTATACCGAAAAAATATATCCCTATTTTTTATTTTGAAATCAAAAAATAGTTAGAGGTCGCTCAAAGCGCCCAAAGTTTCCCATGTACATATTTTATATGGGGAAAAACACTTTTGGTAGAAATGGTATATAATTCAAAAAAACTATTTTTCTATCGGAAAACTTTTTTCAGCTGCAGGATTCCCAATAATATTACCCAATTGTTTATTTAACCTTTTTTCATCGCAACTATAATTTGTAGGTCCGCCAAAAACCCCAAAAACCCCGAAAAATGCAATGGGGGACAAATAAAAAATCGTTAGTATTAAAAAATTGTTAAATAAATAATTGCGTATTATTATTGAAAGTCTCCTGAAAATAACCAGAGTTTTCTGATCGAAAAATATTGATTTTCAAAAATTCTATACCATTTCTACGAAAAGTTGTTTTTTCCCATACAAAAATACAGGGAAAACTTTGAGCGCTTTGAACGACCACTAAATATTTTTTGATTTTAAAAAAAAATATGGGTACACTTTTCTATATACAACAACCCTAGGGAGTGAGAGCATTACAATTCCGACTACTGTTTTTGGACCACCCTAATGTACATGCAGTCATATCAAAAGCACCTCATTTCAAAGTGATATTGTTTTCCACTTATTTTTATTTACTTATTTTTAAGAATTTTCATTAAAATAAAGTTCATTCTCTGAAGAAGTCCATATAAACCCATGATTCAATAATAGAAAGGTTTTGTAATAAAACAGTCTTCTCGCTCCCACACATAAAATCGGCTCCTTTACTTGTGCATAATGTTGCTTACTCTAGAGTTTCTAGTGATATTAGTAGTAAAACCAAAAATTCTTCATACTAAATATTCGTTGGCGTCACCTTCGTTTGCGTAATTTTCTAGAACAAGTGTAGAATAGCGACCGTTTAGCTATAAAATAACCAAACATGCCGATTGATAGAACTTTTTACGCTGATTTCAACGATACCAAATTTATTTGTCACTGGTAAAAAAAAGAAGATATAAGAGGTTTATTTGTATTTTTTATTATCACTAAATTGTTGAAACCCAAAAGTAGATCATGATAAAGTATGTAATATCGAATTAAAGATAATAACTTGTACTTTCTAAATTATATAAAATTCTTTACCATTAATTATGCAGTTTTTTCAAAAAAGGTTATTTCATGAAAAAATAATATTTCTTGGATTTTTAGTGGTTTTGGTTTAAAAATACAAAAAGCTATAAATTATGTACATCAGCTGAAGAACAAATTAATGACCTTTATGGTGACGTCATTAGCTGTTTAATTGGTTATAAATTACATAAGATATTAATATTTAAAATATCTAAAAACTGAACTTTAACCTTCTAGAACCTCTTCATTTTTTACTTGCGCCAAATCATTTTGGCATGGCTGAAATGAGCATAAAAAGTTCTATTGATACGCATTTATAGTTTTTGCATAGCTGAACGGTCGGCATTCTAGATTTGTTCCCGGAAATGACGAAGAACTTAATTCGAAAATGCATATTTTTATGTATTGTTTAGTATTTCCATTAAAACACCAAATATATTGCAAATTCGCATAGAATTAATAATACACATTTTACTTCTAATTGTATACTTTGCGTACTTTTTGTAGTACCATTCTACTACCGTTTTCGCAAAATGCGATCACATTCTTCCCCTTTCTCCTACTTCCAAAATACAAATCTAGATAGAGGAGTGTCAAATTTTAGCTGTCACAAATTACACAACCTTGTATTATTGAATCATGATATAAACCCAAATTTAAAACTTTATAGAAAACTAAAAAAATCTAAAAATGTTCATCCAAATGTCAAATAATATTTTTCTAAGAATTTTTTGAGTATATAGAATTAAAGCCCTTTCAATTTTATTGCAATAATGTGCAAGTTTCAAGTGGCTAAAAAATGTCCGTTGTTGCGGTTTTCTTTCATATAAAAATAAATTGTGTTTATTCGTTATATAGTAGCAAATGCGACAAAAATAATCAAAGGAATCATAGGATATACCGTCGGAATTTTATGAATTTAATAATAGAATTACACAAATATAAAATAAGCACTTGAATTTCCAATATAAATTATGCTTTTATGATTTAGTTTAAATGTGCTACTCTTCCACGCAAACATCTGAAATGTGCTAGTCTTACACGCAAAAATCTGAAATGTGCTACTCTACCATGCAAAAATCTGAAATGTGCTAGTCTTCCACGCAAATAGTGAAATATGCTACTCTTCCACGCAAAAATCTGAAATGTGCTACTCTTCCACGCAAAAATCTGAAGTGTGCTACTCTTCCACGCAAAATTCTGAAATGTGCTAGTCTTCCACGCAAAAATCTGAAATGTGCTAGTCTTCTACGCAAATAATGAAATGTGCTACTCTTCCACGCAAAAATTTGAAATGTGCTACTTTTCGACGCGGATAATGAAATGTGCTAGTCTTC
>NW_023475833.1:0-3141 GCF_013731165.1 Rhagoletis pomonella
CAACTCGATTCCAGTTTTGCTTCACGTAACAGTAACAGTAGCCGTCAGCGTTTCGCCAACAGTTAGCGAGTGGCGAAACGAACGAATACAATGAGGTACAACCAAACTCGCTATCGTCTATCCGTGCTAGCTAACTTTGTTGTTGCTTTCACATGCAAAATTTTTCGTTAAGCGACCGGAACTCAAACATAGCAAGCAGCGAAGTGGCGAATCGATGACGGCTATTAACACGTAACCGCAACACAAATGCATAAATCAGTGTTTTGACAACATCGTTTTGTCAGTATCGTTTGAACGACTATCGTTTCAAAGTTAAGTGATTCATGCCCAGTTGCAACAAATGAGTCCATATATATTTATGTACATACATAGGTACAAAGCCGTATGCATGTGCGGGGTTTAAATAATCGGAAGTAATAATCAATTGTAGCGCATTTCCTGTTACTATGCATATGCCTAAATGTATGCAACCATTTGGCAAGCAAACACAGGGTGTTTCTAATGAAAATAAAAATTTTATGCTGAAATACACATGCTAAGCCCTTCGAAATTTTGTGCTGGGATATGCGTTACAGCTTCGTAATTTTTACCCCTACCGAAACCAAAGATGTATACACATCAATAATTCGAACAGAAATTGGCGTTGGCGATGAGGGAATTTTCAATGTATTCAAGTTTACCTATTCTTTCGTAATATCCCAGTGATTAAACCCAGGATCGGAAATATTCACTCATGTTCGTACGCGAACGTGAACGTAAACGATTTATTATTATCTTATTCGTTCTCGTTCGCGAACGAGAAGCATAAAACAAGTCCAAATTGTTCGCGTATGTTAGGTAGCAAACATTTCCGCTGTTGTTCGTAAGCGCATGTATTGGTGAATCAAACAGCATGCATACTTATATGTAGCTACAACCC
This sequence comes from Rhagoletis pomonella, assembly GCF_013731165.1. Taxonomy (NCBI): domain Eukaryota; kingdom Metazoa; phylum Arthropoda; class Insecta; order Diptera; family Tephritidae; genus Rhagoletis; species Rhagoletis pomonella. The sequence continues at coordinate 920 of NW_023475833.1, forward strand.
TGCAGTGAAAAGCTAAACCAGTATGTACAAATTCCAGTTCATGAACTATTATTTAAGGATAAAAGTCACACCAGTTCGTTATGAACCATAATTATACTAGTTCCGCGCAGAAAAAAGTAAACTAGTTGGTAGAAATTCTAGTTCGAAAACTGGTATTAAATGGGAGAGTCATACCAGTTCGTCATGGACTATAATTATACCAGTTCTCCGCAGTGAAATGCCAAACCAGCCAGTATAAATACTAATTCATTAACCAGTATGTGCTAAAGCGACGGCCTACCATTTCGGCGATTTCGGACAACTTATGCGATCAGCGACATCTGTCTTTGAATAGGCATAACCAAAACTAAAACGTGGTTAATTGCTTTCATCACAAATGTCGGCTGTGGCGTCGAGTGAAGACTACCGATTCTGGTTCTGAGATCTCAGGACAGAGTGCGCGTGGAGGTTGTTAAAGTAAAGTAAGTAAATTAATTTAAATAATTATTTCAAGTTAAATATAAAATAAAAATTGTACATAAATTTAATTTGATTTGGAAAAAACCTAAATACTCAAATACCATAAAAAAATGAAAATAAATCATTTTTTGTTCTTTTTAAAACAATAAATTTAAAAATTACACAAGAGATATGAATAAAAAAATAAGCAAATAAAAAAAAAAAAATAAAAAAAAGATTCGCTCACTGAGATTCGAACTCGGATCTCTTCATTTGCCAAAGCTTTACTCTCTCGACCATTGCCACTGTTGCAGCGCCGCGAGCAAAATGACATACTTATGCTTTTCACGGGGGATGAATAGGCAGTCTATCCCGTCAACTGGTATGATGCTACTAGTATTTCTACTGGTAACGTGGTGATGCAGGAGCGGACAATTGACATCTCCTATGACACCCCCATGTTAAAAATACCATTCGCTAACATTGAAAAAGGATACAACGTGAGCTAGTTGGGCTGAAACGCAAACTGGTAGCATTCTGGTTCACAACTGGTAGCTTTCCCTACAGGGAAGATGCATTGATTCGCTCGCGAATAGGGATGCAAACGATGCATCGATGTTTTGCTGGACGATACATCGCCTAGAAAAGTGAAAAACATCGACATCGTTCATTCACTCCGTTCGTAAAATGCCAACCGACCAGAGGCAAGCCAACGCTTGTTCTCGGAAGCTGGTGCAACCATCATTCAGGATAGAAGCAGGGGGCTAGATCATGATAAAAGTATAGTAAGGTAAAGCCGTTCTCTCAGTGCGTCGGCTGTGATTTTTTTTTGAAGTTGCCAACATTTTAAAATCGTATAAAATTTAGAGTAAAAAAAAGGAATTGTTCAAAGTTTTTGTTGTTTGAGATTGAAAATAAGAATGTGTGTGTGAGTTTGTGTGTAAAATTTTAAAATTCAATTGCTTGCAAGCGTCATGAATTTGAAAAATTCCTCTCAGCGGCTCTACCTTCCTATTTTTTTAATCATGGGCTAGATTATCAAAGCTTCTTTTCTGAACTCATGTCAAAATGTTTATTCATATTTAAATAAATGAGATTTACATATTTATGATACATCATAATTATAGCAACATACTTATACTTGTATTGAAATACGATGCTTGAAGGAAGTTTGTACATGTACATACTAGGAATGTTAATCCCGGGATCCCGGACTTTTTAAGGTCTCGAAAATCCCGGGATTATTGGCAAGTACTCCCGGGATTTTCGGGATTTGTAATTTACACTGATGGCAATAATAGAAACTCCTTTTCTTGATCAGTATTGACTATATTTCTTTTTCTATTTAATAATTAATATTTTTTTATAAATTTCTAGCTGATTATACATATAACACCGCGCGATAGTAAATTTTAAACACAAATATCAATATACTCGCGAAACCCTGGGCCAAATATAGTAAAATTGCGTTTTAAGTTTTGCACTCTTACGTCAGTAATTTAAACATGATTTGTAAAAATTCATAGAAATGTGCTTAGAGAAGAAGTATGGGTATAAAATTAATGAGGAAATCCTGTAGAATTTAAACAGATTCAAGTTTCTGGTGCAGAAGGGCTGGTAAATATTGATAATGTCATTTTAAAATTTTATCCTTGAAATTTCGCAATATTTGTGTTTGAAAAAATTATATGTTAAGGGCTTATATAAACTCGATAACATCCTCGAATTTCGTTTTTCTAACTTTGTCAGCTTAAAAATTACCTATTCGTCCTTGTGAATCCAAA
>NW_023475834.1:0-3141 GCF_013731165.1 Rhagoletis pomonella
GATAAAATACCACTTCTCATTACTGTAGCAAATGCCTCAAGAGAGCTTTAGATTATAAGGTCGAACCCGGCTCTCCCTTTTCCATTTAATGAAATTTATTCTGTCTTCCACAAACACTTCCAGGGATATGTGGCAAGAAAAAGTAAATTTGTACTGGAAGTGTCGAGCCCCTTTTTCTTATAACCCTAATCTTCTTCCATGAATTTAGAATTGATTTTACATACCCCAGTACCAAGTCCCAGTACTCTACCATGAAATTTGTACGGCAGGAACCATGTCCCCTTTTCGAATAACACAAATTCTTCTCTGTGACTATGGAATTAATTTTGTATACACATCTCGGTGCCAAGTTCCAGTCCTCTGCAATAAACACCTCCAGAGATATGCAGCATTGAAAAAATCAATTTGCATGGGAGTTGCCACACCACCTTTTCCAATAACTCTTATTTTTCTCCACGAGTATGGTATTAGTTCCACATACATACATGCATACATATGTATTTCCATACCAAGCTTGAGTGCTTTACCCCAAACATTTGAAGAGATATGCAATATGAAACTTTCAGTCAGTATGGGAGGTGCTACGCCTCTTTTCCAAAAAACGTCCATTTTTCTCCGTGAATATGAACATGATTTCACACAGTGTTGGCAAACTGTTAATCTGATTAACGATTAAAAATTAACGATTGAAATGTTAATCGTGTTTAAAGTTTAAAATTAATTAGTCGTAATCAACTGTACGATTAATGATAACATTTTTTTAATCGTTAATCGCTGGCTGCGATTACGTTTAATTAATTTAAAACATTAATCGTTAATCCAATTAAAAATAAAATCTGATTAATTTGTCTAGTTTGTCCGAGTTTGAAACCAAACACCAGTTATAGTAATTATTTTGTGTTTTACGCTTATAAAAAGCACGTAATATAAAAAAATAATAATTATTGTTATTAGTAATACATAAACTGGGAACTTTTACAAACCTAGTTTGTAAAACGTTTGTTGGTATACATATATCTTAATGAAAATGCACACCAAATTGCTTAGATTGATGAGGAAACCCGACTTAGCCATACTGGATTAACTTGCTTTGTTTGCTCAGGAAAATTCCAGCATAACTTAATTAATCACCAAACCTACTTGATGAAATTAAGAGTTAATGATTAAAAATTAATTTTTTAATCGCGGTTACGGTTAACTGTTTAGTCGGATTAAAATTAATCATGATTAACTGTAATCAGATTGAATTTAATCGAATTAACTACCTAATTAAAACATCAATCGATTAATGCCAACATTGATTTCACATACATATTTATCACTATACCAAGTTTCAGTTCTCTCCCACAAATACTTCCAGAGATATGTATGTAATATGAAAATTCCAATTTGGATGGGAGGGGCCTTGAGTTATCGGACTTGCTTTCAGTCTAAGACCATCCTTCCGAAATCCGTAGTAAGTGTACTAAATTTCGTTCTGATCGGAAAACCGGTTAAGGAAGTAGCCAATTTTTCAATCCAGGTCATAAACCATCTTTGAGCAAAATTTAATTTTCAAACAGGTGGTAATTCTTAAAAAAGTAGCCTACTTTCCAGTCTAGGTCATAAGCTATCTGTGTGCATACTTTCATGCAAATCAGTTCAGTCATTTCCACGTATTAATTTAATTAAAGTTTCCTAATACGTGATAACTCTTAAAATAGTAGCCTATTTTCCAACATAGGTCATAAGCTATCTCTGTGCGAAATGTCATGCAAATCTGTTCAGTCGTTTCCGCGTATTAATTTAATTAAAACTTTTTTAACAGGTGGCAACTCTTCCAAAAAATTTGCCTATTTTCCACTGTAGGTCATAAGCTATCTGCTTGCAAAATTTGATGCAAATACGTTCAGTCTTTTCCGTGTATTAATTTAATTAAACTTTTTTAGCAGGTGGTAACTCTTAAAATAGTAGCCTATTTTTCAACCTAGCTCATAAGCTATCTGTGTGAAAACTTCCATGCAAATCAGTTCACTCATTTCCGTGTATTAATTAAATTAAACATTTCTAACAGGTGGCAACTCTTAAGAAAAGTAGCCTATTTTCCAATCTGGGTCATAAGCTATCTGTGTGCAAACTTTCATGCAAATCCATTCAGTCGTTCCCGCATATTAAATAAATGAAACTTTTTTAACAGGTGGCAACTCTTAAAAAAACAGCCTATTAACCAATCTGGCCCATAGGCTATCTGCGTACAAAATTTCATGCAAATCCGTGCAGTTGTTTCCGCGTGATGATTTCCCAAACATCCAAACATCCAAACATACAAACTTTCACATTTATAATATTTATATTAGATTAGATTGCGTTTTTAGTTTTTCACTCTGACGACAGTAATTCAAAACTGATTTAAGAAATTAAATGAAATTAGCTTAGAAAAAAAAGTATGGGTATCAAAATAAAGAGAAAATCCTGTATAATTTAAACAGATCTTGGAGCATAAGGACTGGTAAGTATTATAAAATCAATCGGATAGTCATGAAGAAAAATTGAGGCTACTGGAAAAAGGGGCGCGGCACCTCTCATACAAACCGAATTTTTCAGACTGCATATCTCTGGAAGTTTGCATGGTGGAGTACTCAAACATGGTATGGAGATAAGGGATGTTAATTCCGGGATCCCGGGATCCTTGGATCCCGGCCTTTTTAAGGTCCCGAAAATCTTGGGATTCTTGGCAAATAATCCCGGGATTTTCGGGATTTGTGTTTGCACTGATGGCAATAATAGAAACTCCTTTTCTTAACCAGTATTGGCTATATTTCTTTTTTTTATTTAAGAATTAATATTTTTTTTTTATAAATTTCTAGCTCATTATACATATAACACCGTGCGATAGTCAATTTTACTCTCAATAAATCAATATATTCACGAAACCATGGGTGAAATATAGTAAAATTGCGTTTTAAGCAAGGAATGAAACCGATTCAAAATAACGTTCCGGTTTGGGTTTCGGTTTTGCCAAGTGTTTCGGTTTCGGTTTTGGTTTCGTTCTTCAAAATTTATTTCGGTTTTGGTTTCGGTTTCGTTCCGGTTTCGGTTTTTCACAGAAATTTTTTTGATATTATTTAAATCACAATGTCTTAAACGTTGAGGATAGAAAAT
>NW_023475835.1:0-3141 GCF_013731165.1 Rhagoletis pomonella
TCTCATTGTGGCGGCCAGTTTAATTTCAGCAGGGAGGGACGACTGTTCAATGAAAGGCTTAACATCGTTTAGGATGTTTTCAAAAGCAACTTTATTAATCCGGTAATAGGAAATGAAACTGCAATGAAAAAAATAGTTTGAGGAAATATTTAGTTATTTGTACAATGATTTTGTTGTTTTTAGTGGAGGGGGCGGTGGTGTAGCACCTAAAAACCACCCATTAGAAAGAGCGCATTGCAAACTTTAGGAAAAGTCATTACCCTTAGGAAAAGTAACCCTCATCAGAACTTCCTTCTGCGTAGGTTAGGATTATAACCCTTACTAAGTAGAATTCTCCTTTCTGTGTTGCCGGAGAATAGAGGCGGAAATTATAATCCTTTGACAAGACGTGTATGCTAAAGCTTCTAGATTCTGGTCACGCGTTTGGACACAACAACCCAAAATCATTGTACAAATAACTAAACCGTACCCATAGTTTGATCTGCATATACATATGTATGTACGTATACTATTTTATACACTTACATTGATTCGGGGACGTCTAAAGGGTTGGAATGGTCTCTGAGCACTCTTCGCCTAACCTTCTCATTGTTTTGCCAATTATTAAGGCTCCATAAATACGCTGAAACAGACACAACACTCATTTTTTATTTATTTTGGATTTTGCCGTGCTAAACTTATCTTTCAATCAGCTGTGTTCGAATTAAGTTCGAATTTTCACAAATCGTGTGAATTTCAGCACACCTCAAACTAATTCGTTCGATTTGCAATTTCGGTTTCGAGATGAGATCGCGTGATTTCCAGCACATGCCTGATTCTAAACAAAATATAATAGCAAATTTCGCTATACCATCGCGCGATTTTTTATCAAAAATTTTCATTATTTATCGAAGTATTGATTTTTATGGAAAAAGCGCCACAGGCGAAAATTTGTAATAAAAAAGCGCGCGATTTTTTATTAAAAATTTTCTTTATTTATCGAAGCATTGATTTTTATGGAAAAAGCGCCGCAGGCTAAAATTTTTAATAAAAAATCGCGCGATTTTTTATTAAAAATTTTCATTATTTATCGAAGTATTGATTTTTATGGAAAAAGCGCCGCAGGCTAAAATTTTTTATAAAAAATCGCGCAATTTTTTATGAAAAATTTTCATTATTTATCGAAGTATTGATTTTTATGGAAAAAGCGACGCAGGCGAAAATTTTTAATAAAAAATCGCGCGATTTTTTATTAAAAATGTTCATTATTTATATATATATTAAACGAAAGAAGATACCGAAAAGCATTGAACAGTGCACACATCTCATAAGGAAAAGTGAATTATTACGAAATACTAATACAGTGGCAGCACTATAGCTATTTTGGAATCTCGCGTTTCAGCTCGCAAAGATTGTCAACTTCTTTTTAATAACAAAATAAGCTATCTTAGGTTGATAAAACTATGTGTTTCTTTAATAAATAAGTTAAATTATATATTTTAATAGTGTTTAAAAAGTGAGAACAGGTGATTTAGTGAATCTTTGTCGGTGTAATTGCCCATAGAAAACAACGAAATTTAACAAAAGTTTTTTGTTCATAACTTTTAAATGGTTAATTATATTAGCTTTCCCCCTCCAGACTTTTCCGCACCTTTTTCAGGGGTTGTTACCCCACCCTAGAGAATTACCGAAATAGTTATTTTTAACGCGGAAGATTTTATCAGTACATTAAAAGATGTGGAATATGATGGACTTGAAAATTATGCCGGCTTCATAATTTCGAAAATGGGGTTGACGACTAGGTTTGAGACTTTGTACTTTAATCGACGATATGTTAATTGTTTAGCGGTCTGTTCAGGTCGACTTCAGGTTTTTTGCATACATTAGAAACTTTAAATTCAAAATTTATGGAAGTTAATGGTGATGAGCCTAATTTTTTGCAAAATCTCATGAGAAATTTAAAAGTAAATTTGAACCAAAATATAAAAAGGTTTTATTTGGGAAGAACATTGTTTAGAATTAGATTTTTAAATCGCCAGATTGTATTCAAAATAAGAAAATGAAAAAAAACAGCGTTGCGCGTGGTTTTTATTATAAAATAAAAAGAACAATTACCATGAAGTCTTCTTTAATAATTTATATTAGAGAAATAACTATTATAAGAGAAAAGAATATAAGTCAATCAATAATCATTATATTAAGATAAATATTTCTCAAGAGAAGTTTCAAAATATAAGTCTTTGAAGACTTAAAAATATTTATTTCGCTGATAATTATTTTGAAAAGACTTCTATTATATAACTCTTAAAATAATAGTTATCGTTAACTTAAAAAAACTTCTCACACATAATTATTATCGAAAGACTTTTATAATTCTCACGAAAATTTTGATGATTTTTAAAACTCCATCATGAAATAATTATTATTCTGGGTATCTGCTTTATATTTTATACATTTTTAATAAAAATAGTGCGAGCTACGTAAGTAAAAAAAAAAATACTAAGCTCTGATAATGGGGTTTGATTTGAAATATTATTACATTGGTATAAATATGGGAAGGAAAATACTCCGATTTATTGTTTTAATATTATCAAAGTGGCAAGGCCGTTGATAATACTCAAAATTTATGAAACTTCAAAAAATTTTATTATCCGTCTAAAGTTGTTTATTGAAACTACCTTCTTTTTTGTATCTTGGTATTACCCAAACAGAAGGTTGCTACCGCAAGTTCGAAAATTAGGGACAGTAAAATCCCAACTTATATTTCATAATGACCTCCACAACATAAGGGTAGGCTTGAATATGTGATTTTTAAATAACAACCTCTAAAAAAATTTCAATTATGGCCATTTTATTGAAGTGAAACTTCTTAGCCGGCGGTATCGCAAAAATGGAGAGTGAAATTTTTAAAACTGAAAACGTAAGAAGGAAGATATACTACCTATATATAGGGAAGGGGAAAAAAGAAATAAAGCGACGCATGACGGGTACGAGTACCTACATATGTATATACATATGTATGTTTGAATGCACGTATGTATGTATACATATATATATATATATATGTATCTATGAACGAACTCATTGCGCATTTCAGCACTGCCGCTACCAAGCAATATACATATTGTGGCGAATACTGCGGCAACACAAAGCGAACAACGA
>NW_023475836.1:0-3141 GCF_013731165.1 Rhagoletis pomonella
TTTCCATACAAAATTTTTTCCTATTTTCTTTTTATAAAAAAATAATTAATTCAACAGCAAAAACCACAAGAATCTAGTTTATTAATTTTATACAGAACTCACAAGAATTGAAGATATAACGAAAAATTACCAAATATTTAAAATATTTCAACTCGACTTCTTAGAAAAATTTTTTGTATGCAACTTTGTAAAGTGCAAGTACTACACTTAAATATTGTGCAATACTCAGAGCTATCATTGTGATTTTTTTTAATTTTTTTTTTTTGATGGCATATTTTCAAAAACTATTTTTTTTTATCAAAAAATTTTTATGTTAAAAATTTTTCAAGACAAAAAAATTAAAAATTATTTCCCATAATAGAGAATATTTATGCGTGTATGTGATTTTTTTCAAATTTTTTCCTCGCCCCGTTCTCGAGATATTTGGAAAACTATTAAATCGATTTGTTTTTGTTTTTAAACTGTAAAATTTTAAAAAATGTTTTAATCAAGCTCAGATTTCATATTTATTTATTATTTATGTATATCCATCAACCTAAAAAATTTGAAACAAATCAAACACATGAAATGTGAACCCCATCCATTTTGTTATAGAACGCCCCATATACATGTAATAAAAAAAGAACAATCGGTTTATTCCACAAGCTACTTGGAGAAAAACTCAAGAAAAGTTCAAACTGTGAGCGTATATCAAACAAACTCTAATTCAATAATTCAGTCTCATCTCAAGTCACTAAATTTGAGATTAGCACTTAGTGACTATTTTTGTGACTTGAGATGATTTGGGTATTCAGTAGGAGAGAGTCACGAAATGTTCACCAAAAACACAACAACAAACACAGATTTTTTTTTTTACCAAGGACTCATTGTAGACTCATAACTTCGGAACGCTCCGAATATGTTGCTGCTTGCCAAAGCAACGCCAATGGTGTTATTCTCAAACTCTCTGATCTGCTGACATACGTATGTAGCTGTCGGACCATTTGTTAAACTGTACCAACATTCTTCAACTCTGCAACTGAAAGTTGTTCTTGATCCCAATTTAAAATATTGCACTTTAACTTTTGACGGTTGAAGCAGATATGTTTGCATAGAGCAGAAAAAAGTTAAGTAAAAAATATTGCACATGAAATAGCACAGCACAATGCGAAACTTTGTATATTTTTACACGCGTAAATACATATACATACATATATAGTTATAGTATGTTGACAAGTTAAAGTGAAAAAGGCAAACGAGGACATAAACTCTAGAACTAAACAACAAAGTGTGATATGGTGTGAAATATTGTTGTTTACAAAAAGTTTTTTGAGATACATGCACACTCTTTGGTATATATTTGTATGCAAAAATGCTTACATATTTACTTAATCTAAAATTTTTGCTTCAAAAAAAAAAATACTAAATTATCACTTAAAACTCTTTTTCGATTTCATTAAGGCCGTATGGATATATTTGGTCCTCATAGGCCGATTCCAGTATTTAGAACTGCTCACCCTGTTGCTGAGGATTAATGATCGCGCTGGGGAGAGTATTCTGATTTTATACTAGTTACGTTGAAAACTCCGCTATTCTATAAATGTTTAATGTAATTGTCTGCAAAAATCCTGTCAATCAACTTTAATAGATTTTATACCCGCCGATGAAGCTTATTTTTACATCGCTTTGGCTAAACTGCTAAAAATCATAGCAAGAAAATGTTCCAAAATCTGAATCTTGCAAGCATAAAAAAGGAAAGAAAATGCAATGTGGGAAAAATTTCGAAAGAGTGCAATCAACATGCCCTATCTGCTGATACTTAGAGGACAATCTTGAATTCAGTTGCAATTTTGTCTATACCAGTTTAAATAACAGTTTTTAACAGTGGAACATAAGCAGAGATTCAGAAAATAATTAGTTAAAAAGCCCTTCTCCTGCAAAATTTTCTTCCTGTTGGCTACACTAAAATTGTTGTTCGATTTGTTGACGACCTCCGCGGTTTAGCTGTCTCGCCCTGCATTGGTTTTGTAGTAGTTCTGAGACAATTAGGGAATATGTAGTTCCCGGCTACGCTGACAGCAAATTTTGTTGCAAGGATACACCTTAACGCCTTGTTTATGTATCTACATACTACCTGTATGTGTCTATGTTTATAATAACAATGTGAAAAATCAAAATGCCGTAAAATAAACTAGTTTCGAAAGTTGAAAAAGTTATTTTTTGCTTAGTTTGTCAAGGTACATACAAATGTATGCTCAGTCAGTTGTATGCATATATCAGTGTTGACTGATAACTTTCACCTTTTCAATAATTGTTCATTTCATACATACACTAGGTATTTTTTTATTTAGTACAATTAAACAAAGTCATTTTGACGGCATACTATTTTTTTTTCTTACATACATCTCCTTATCACACTTCTTCATCGAGTTCACTATGGTTTGATATAACAAAAAAATTTTGCTTGAAAAACATTGAAAATATTTAACAAAAATTACCATGCACTCACTTTTGATCGCCAGTGTACCTCATATTATATTATTGCATTTAATATAATTTAATTAATTTGTAAAAAATATGAAATTTCATTATATTTATATTTATGCCGTGCGCAAGTGCTTGCAAAAAGATATCATAAATCGATGAAAAACTTAAAGATTTTTTTAATTAAATGGTAGGTAGGCGTGGTCCCTATTCGGACTTGCCTATTTTATCACACAGATTATTAAATTACCCTACTAGAGCAAATTTGACCACCGTGCGCTAGTAATAGTTCCCATGGCTTGGTAATTGTTCCCAACTATTGTCAAAGTTCGGCAACTAAAATATTTAGTTGTAGAAACTAACTTCTTCCTCATTGATTAGTGGCTTTCACTCATATTTTTCCCCAAAATTCTACACGACACTTTTAAGGATATTAAAGGGTAAAGTTTTACATTTTTCATCCTTGTGCATCAAAGACTTAAATTGTTTTCAGTTCTAGAGAATTTACTCTTTTATTTGATACCCATATTGGTACTGAACATGGTACTGAATTGTTTAAATATTTTTTATTAATAATTTTTCAAAGTCTTTTAAAAACCCTGACGTTAGAGAGAATTATTAAAAAAGCAGTTTTACTTTATTTCGCTGCTAGTTGCCGGAGTATATTGAATTTTTTTT
>NW_023475837.1:0-3141 GCF_013731165.1 Rhagoletis pomonella
GTGAAGTCGTTTGGGTGAACTCTAAACGACGTCGTTACGTTACGTCGTTAGTCGGTTGGGTGAACTCGAAACGAATCCGTTTCTTCGAACCTACAAGTTTTTTGAGGAACCTTCGGTTTAGGTTGGACAAGTTCCACGCCCAAATTTTTATATATCTAGGCATAAAAAAAAGTCATTCATTTGGATAGTAAACCGTTTTTATTATGACAATTTTTTATCATGACAGAATATGGAATCCACAATGTACACTTGTGCTCAGAATATTAAGCCAGCTACATCTTTTTTTCAGTATTCATAATATTTTTCATATAAAATGTTTTTTTTTATAAAGGTAAAGTTCACTCTATTGGCCTTATTAATAAAAAATAAAATTTGTGGGAATAAGGTTTTTTTTTTTTTAATTTGGTAGAAAACTGTACTTTTACTTTACAGCGTGGCGACGAACAACTGTTACCCAGGTTTGTTTGAGAAATAAAAGGGTCCTTTATAGATTTTGCGAAAAAAGTATTTTATTGTTAATTTTTCACAGATTTTACTTTAGTCGGATTAATTAGTGTTTAAATTGTTATCCTTATTTACATTTGCCAGCAGTGTAAACTTTGAGAGAAAAGTTCATTTGGCACGCAAGTCTTTTTCAGGTGACAGAAGGTAGAAGTACGCTGTAATTGTTGATGCCCAGCTCTCAAAAATGATTAATATACTTTTAATATTATTTCAGAAGCGTTTCAGCAAAAATTCAACGAATGATGGGGCGAATAACCAAAAGATATTTCCATTATGCTGGAGACAGGATCTCAAAACGGAATAAAAGGAATGTTTCACAGTCGTCTGCATAAATACATATACTATCTGTCATATTGATAAATTTTATCAATTATTTTTTTGTTACTTAATTTTAGTTATCTTTATAAAAATTGGGTTTATTTTTTAACATGGACCATATAGTTCAAAATTCAAAAATTGCGCAATATACATATGCATGTATGTGCATATAAAAAAATTAACAAGCTTCTTAAAAAATTTTAAGATTTTTATTCTGCATTAAAAAAACACATATGACTCAGTTTTAAAGTCCATTTAAGTTTGGTATGTATAATAGAATACAAGGTTGAAGTGCCTTAAAGCATGCATTTTCTGTCATAAAATTCATATGGATGATAATGCGCAGTACCGCAAAAAAATAACACCAAATCTCAATGTGAGTTTTGTTTTACTTCAACCCTGTGTTCTATTATACTAACATTTTATGGACTATAAAACTGCTTTCTATGTGTTTCTTAAATGCAGATTAAAAAGCTTTAAATTTTTATGAAAGCTTTTTGAAATTTTTTTATATATACATACATATATATGTATGTATGTATACTGCACATTGCTTTAATTTTGAACTACATGGTCCTTGTTAAAAAATAAACCCAATTTTAATTAATTTTAAAGATAACTAAAATGAAGTAACAAAAAAATTAATTGTTAAAACTTATATTATATTAAAATATATTAAAATTTTTGTTTGTATTTTATGACTGAATGTTTACCTTATTTTCTTTTTTATTACAATTTAAGTATTTATGTATATTTAAAAAACTTTGAAAAAATTCAATGAATTAAATTAAACTATTTTAAACTAAAAAAATTGTTTTTTTTTTGTTCGCCGTTTTGCTGTTGGCTGGTATATCGTTCTTGCGGGCTGCAGGGGAGTCGTTTTTGGGACCCTCCGACGAGTCGTTTTTGCGACCCGCCGGCGAACAAATTGTTCTCCAAAACGAGTCGGAAACGAAGTCGTTACGACGTCGTTTGGCAAATTGGGCTATTGTTTGCATGCAACTAAATAAAATTTGTTGCTTTTCTACTCTTTCTGTTGACGTTCGGATTGTGTACGTGTAAGAAGCCGATTGTGTACATGTGAAAGGCCGAATAAAGTTCGTTTCCCAGGAAAGTGTTTGGCGGGCACTGATGTACATACACATGTACTGATATTAAGGTAAAAGTATCCACGGATGTTAATAAGAACATTGCCATATTTATTTTAATTTTTTTTATAAATTGTTTTTTTTTTCACAACTCTTCTCCAGCTTTTGGGTAATATTAACATATTTAGCATAAGTCTAGGCGCGTAAGCTTATAATAAATTTTCAGAATATGTTCAATAAGTTTGCCTATAGAAATCGCAGTGTTTATAAAAATTTGTTTAAGCTTGAAATTAAATTGTGTGAATAATATATATAAAATCATAATGTGGTGAATTATATAAGAAGGTGGTGACTGTGTGATGGGGTGGGTGATTATCAACTAGGGACCTCCATTCAAAATTGGTGCATATCTGGAGGTCATGGAAGGGAGGGTTTAGAAGCACGAGTGCCAGTTCATCACGGCAACTCATAGATGAGGAGATGAAGGAGGAATTCTAGTCCATCTTGTTTTTTTCCAACCAACATTTGTTTTTTTTCGTGAAGCCAGTGCACTCAACAAATTTTTTTTGTAACAAATAAAAAGGGACTCTGCAATAAAGTGTGATGTAGGTAGGAGCCGTAGAGGAAAGGCCGCGAATCCCCCAACCACTGTTTGCTAGCCAATAGACGGGTCCCGACAGACCTACTCCTCGCAGTATCTGATGGTACTCAACTGATCAATAGATTGAGTGACATCTACTTGATATTACCCCGGTAAAATACCCCGAAATCATTACAAGTAAGGTATATATAAATGCTTTTATAAAAGGCGGCGTGGCACATCCCATAGTCGTGGACATTTTGATCAGCTTTAACTTCGGCGCCATATGTCACATGAAATTGAAATTTAGTATGCAGACGTATATTATAGTAAAGTTCACTGAATATAAAATTTCGTAAAAGTGCTACGAAAAGCCTTCGTAGTCTTGGTTTTTGTACAACGTACAAATCTTTCGTTCATAATACGAACACATTTTCCACAACGAAACAAGATTTTACGAACCATTCGTAAATATAACGAAAGGACTTTCGTAAAGCCTTTTTTCAGTACAATTTACGAAATCTTTCGTTTATTTTACGAAACACATTCGTAAATTACTGAACAAATCTCTGTACGAATAATTGTGTATATTGTACGAAGGCATTCGTAATATTTACGTATGGTTTTAAAATTTACGAAATCTACAATTCT
>NW_023475838.1:0-3140 GCF_013731165.1 Rhagoletis pomonella
AGGCGACCCCAAAGCTGAATTAAAGGCATACACACTTGACACTGTTACGTATGGTACCAGGCCCGCCGCGTTTTTGGCAATTCGTGCTATGCATCAGCTGGCAACAGACGAAGAAGCAAACTTCCCGCTTGGAGCACAGATCGTCTGCCGAGATTTTTACGTCGACGACCTCATCACTGGTGCAGACACCCTGGAACAAGTGATTGAAATTCGTCGCCAAACAACACAGTTACTTCGCAGGGGAAATTTCGTACTTCGAAAGTGGTGCTCAAACGTTTCTGCATCTCTCAATGGAGTTGCTGAATTTAACCGTGAGCCGCTGCTGCAGTTCCGCGATGGCACGCACATTACAAAGGCATTTGGACTAGTATGGGACCCAAAATCAGATGACTTCATTTTTTCACTTGCACCTATAAGAAATCACAGACAGGTAACTAAACGCGTCGCATTATCAACAATAGCCCGGTTTTACGACCCAGTAGGACTCATAGCTCCAGTTCTAACTCAAGCAAAAATATTCATACAAAGCATGTGGAAAGAACGAGTTCACTGGGACGAAAGTTTGCCACAGCATTTGTACAAGAGTTGGACCGATTTCTGCGGTGAACTTGAATTAGTATCCAATTTTCATTTCCCTCGATATGTACTAATGCCAAACTCTCACTTAGAACTTCACGCATTCTGTGATGCTAGCCTAGCTGCGTACGGTGCATGTGTATATGTTCGAGCGCAATACATCGATGAAGTCAGAACCAGCCTATTATGTTCGAAATCAAGAGTAGCGCCATTAAAGACTCTCACCATACCAAAGCTCGAGTTATGCGAGCCTTGCTACTCGCTGAGTTATTGGACTCGGTCAGGCAGACACAAATATTTGATTGCAGCATACACTGTTGGTCGGACTCAACCGTCGTGTTATCGTGGCTACGGGAGGAGTCTTCAAACTTCAATATCTTCGTTTCAAACAGGGTCAGCCATATACAGACGCTAACTAAGGGAATGCTATGGCACCACATTCCAACTGCGCTCAACCCAGCTGACATCTTGTCACGGGGAGCATCCCCAAGTGAGCTTCTCAATTCCCAGCTTTGGATGCACGGTCCATCCTTCTTACTTGGAGATCATAATGATTGGCCACCAGCACCTGATTTTCTCATCGACATGCCAGAACGGCGGCGCACTACTCTAGCCGCAACAATCCACCTTGAAGATATTTCACTTCGCTGCAAGTATCTAAACTCATTCAGCACCATGCAACGAGTTTTTGCATACGTTTCCAGGTTCATGGTAAGAAAAGATCCCACAACACCGAAGACGTATGGCGCGCTTACACCTGAAGACATCAAACTTGGAACACAGCTTTTATTACGCCTGATCCAGCAGATTCACTTCGCTCCCGAGTACAAAACTTTAAGGGCCAAAAGAAGAATTGAATCATCCAGCGCAGTATACTCACTCAATCCGTTTCTTGATGATTTCGGGCTTATTAGGGTTGGTGGTCGCCTTGAAAACTCAATGCTGGATTATGAAGCACGCCACCCAATAATTTTGCCAAAATGACACCCTATTACCATCGCAATCATTCAACATTTTCATCAAAAATTTATGCATGCTGGACCGCAAAGCTTAACAGCCTCAATTCGATTACAATTTTGGCCGATTGGTGGGCGAAAGACCGTAGCCGGTGTAATCAACAAATGCTTAAGGTGCTTTCGCCTGAAGCCAAAAGTTATGGAACACATTATGGGTGATTTGCCACAACACAGAGTGCAGCCATGCAGGCCATTCTTTATAACCGGCGTTGATTTTTGTGGTCCTTTTTACTATAAGTCCGAGGTACGCAACAAGGGTCCAGTCAAGTGCTATATTTGCATCTTTATTTGTTTTGCTACAAAGGCAACGCATTTGGAGTTGGTGTGTGATTTATCTACAGCTTCATTTTTGGCTGCTCTCAAGCGATTTATTTCAACGCGTGGGAGACCAAAAACAATCTGGTCAGATAATGCTACAAATTTTGTTGGAGCGCGGAATGAATTGACAGAGTTAAAACATCTTTTCTTGTCCACGTCCCATCTCCAAGCTGTTCAGGGGCACTGTCTGGACGATGGCATCGAATGACGCTTTATCCCACCACGATCTCCCCACTTTGGCGGTCTGTGGGAAGCAGCGGTAAAGGCGGCTAAATTTCACTTCTATCGCATTGTTGGTCTCTCTGTACTTACATTCGAAGAGCTGCGTACTCTTGTATGCCAGGTATGTGCTATAATCAACTCTCGACCCCTTTATGCAATTTCAGAGAATCCTGATGACTTGGAGGTTTTAACGCCTGCTCACTTCTTGATCGGAGCGCCATTTAGCAGCTTTCCAGAGCCAAACGTTACAGATATTGAGACCAGTCGATTAGATCGTTGGCAGCGTTTGTCTTTCATGCAGCGGATGTTTTGAAAGAAATGGAGCACGAATTACCTAACTATACTACAAGAAAGAAACAAGTGGAAAGCAAAGGTCCCGAACACTCGAGAAGAAGCAATGGTTTTGTTAAAGGACGAGAACCTTCCACCATTAAAATGGCAACTTGGTCGTATAGAAGAGGTTATTCTTGGCAGAGACAAGGTGGCCAGAGTGGCGTTTATCCGGACAAAAAATGGCGTAAACAACGAGCCGTTAATAAAATTGCACTTCTGCCTATGGAAAATGTTGAAGGCCAGAGCCCTTCAACGGGGGAGGATGTTAAGGGTTAAGCATTGCTGACCATTCAAAGGTTAATGGTGTCTGCGCGATTGACTCTTTCCTCATTTATCTTCGCACCTCATTCGCCGCAGTCAACTCCAGCTAGCCTATTGTTTTGTGTTAAGTACATATATTGTATATCCACGTCTATATGTACATAAAGATCACATGCATAATTATGTAGGCATATGTATGTAGCTACATGTATAAATATATAAATGCATTTAGTTTGTCGCATTAGGTGAACCGATAACTGTAAGAAATTGTTGGTTGTAAATTAATAGAAGTACCAATTATGTACCTACAAAGCACTTAAGTATTTGAGTGCCTAACATTTCTTCTTATACATATGTACAGGAGTATGAATATAAATTCCGCAAGAAAATAAACTGTTTTACTTTGAAACCTTT
>NW_023475839.1:0-3140 GCF_013731165.1 Rhagoletis pomonella
TTATTTTATTTTATTTTATTTTATTTTATTTTATTTTATTTTATTTTTATTTTACTTTATTATATTATGTTAGTTTATTTTATTTTCTTTACTTTAATTTAACTTAATTTTATTTTGTTTTAATGTCGTATTTTATTTTATTTTATTTTATAATTTTTTTTTATATTAAAAATTAAATGTTACATATTTTTTTTTTAAGATTATCTAAATTACAACAAAGTCACTTAAAGCACACTACAAATAAAAATCGTAAAAAAAAAACAAAAAGCAAATTTTAAAAAGCACTTTCTAATGCATTCCAGCAATTTTTCCAATAGCGTCTATTTGCAAATCATATAAATCAATAAATACAAAGCTCATTTACCAAACTCTAAGCTTGTACGCATCACTCCCAAAAGTATACTACCGCAGGTCTCAGGCTACTTGCTTGCATAAAACATGTGATTTGGTGTAACGAAAGTAATTCGCTATTTAACTGCACTTAAAACTAGAAAAAATCTGACTGATATTTTACAGTATAATTTGAATTTGTGATGTTTTTTGCTTTAAGCTCTTTTACCTTTGCAAATAGCTGTTTTTATACCCGAGCGCACTTGTGCACAAGGGTATATTAATTTTGTTCACATAACGGTTGTTTGTAACAGCCAAAACGAATCGAGATAGATATAGACAAATGTATACATAAATGCTCAGAATGAATAGAGAAGTCGATTAAGCCATGTCTGTCTGTCCGTCCGTCTGTCCGTCTGTCCGTCTGTCCGTGTACACGATAA
Source organism: Rhagoletis pomonella (assembly GCF_013731165.1). Lineage (NCBI taxonomy): Eukaryota > Metazoa > Arthropoda > Insecta > Diptera > Tephritidae > Rhagoletis > Rhagoletis pomonella. The sequence continues at coordinate 774 of NW_023475839.1, forward strand.
CTCGAGCAAAAATTGAGATATCTCAACGAAATTTGGTATGTAGGTTTCCCTTAATCCAAGGTAGGTTGGTATTGAAAATGGGCGAAATCGGACTTTAACCACGCCCACTTCCCATATAACGGTAATTTCCAGAAATACGAAAACTGCGATATTTTAGTAACTACTGAAGATAATTCACTCAAAATTGATATTTACAATAATTTTTAGACGAAAAATAAGAATATTGTAAATTTTTGGAAAATGGGCGTAGCCACGCCCACTTATGGTTACATGTGTATATCTTGGTAACCGCTGCACCAATTTCTTCCAAACTTGGCACAGTTGTTGGCCTTCGCATAACATACCAAATGGCCGAAAATTTTTAAAATCGCTCAATAACCACGCCTACTTCCCATATAACGGTAATTTTCAGAAATACGAAAACTGCGATATTTTAGTAACTACTGGAGATTATTCACTCAAAATTGATATTTATAATAAGTTTTAGACGAAAAATAAGAATATTACAAAATTTTGGTAAATGGGCGTAGCCACGCCCACTTATGGTTACATGTGTATATCTTGGTAACCGCTACACCAATTTCTTCCAAACTTGGCACAGTTGTTGGTCCTGGTACAACATAACAAATGGCCGAAAATTTCTAAAATCGGACAATAACCACGCCCACATCCCATATAACGGTAATTTCGAGAAATACAAAATCTTCGATAAATCAGTAAATATTGAAGCTAATTTATTCAAAATTGATGATTGCAACAATTCTTAACCAAGAAATACGTTTATGACAAAATTTTGGAAAATGGGAGTGGCACCGCCCACTTATGATCACATATAAGTATACCGGTAACCGTTCTACCAATTTGTACCAAACTCGGTATGGTTATTGTACTTGCCACGTGTAAGCAAAACGTTGAAAATTATTGAAATCGGACTAATATAACGGCCGATTCTCATATAACGGTAAATTTAAGAAATGCTTGAAACTTCAATATTTCGAAATTGAAGGACGCTAATTTACTCAAAATTGTTACAACTCGGCTTACCATCTAGCGGAAGGTTTCGGAAGGGTGAAAACACATATATTTAATACTTGCGCCGGGTATTTAATGTTCGGCTCCGCCCGAACTTAGCCTTTCTTACTTGTTAATATGTTTTTTCATTGCGTGTGTGAAAGCTTTCAAGCGTTTAAATTCTTGCTGTTAGTGTAGGATGTTGTGCTTTGTTCAAGAACTGAAATAGAGTAAAACTGATAGGTATGTCTTGAAAGGAGTTAGTAGCGTAATGCGGATGTGATGTACATAAATTTTATTGACTACAAAAAAATGGCCGTTTGATATGCAAATTATTCTAGAATATTTTAAATCTTTAGAAAGCCGAAAAATAATGAAAGCTTCTTTCGGAATTTAGTATCATAACTATTCTCTTGGCATAGAAATAGTGAAACTCGAACAGAGCTTTTTTAAGGTTAGATACTATTTCTTTCTACGCATTTTGCATTGACGAGCATAGAGCAAGCTCTCTCTGCCCTGGACTGTTTTTAAAACTTCACTTCTTAAAATTCCAAATTTTTGTAACAACACGTGGAACTGTAGTTAGGTTTAAGATTTCCGAAAGCTTCTGAAAACCTTTTGGTTTTTCGCATCGTCAAAAAATATTTTGAGTGCCTAAAATAAAATTTTCACGCTTTTGCTGCGGTTATGGGCAACGCCTTGCTGCATGCAGAGCTTTTTTAAACATTCTATGCATTTTGCACAAACGAGCATAGGGCAAACGCTTTCTATGCTCTCAATTGTTTTCGAGACTTTTTAAAAGCTTCTTAAAATACAAATACTGTAGCATACATTAAACATTTACTGAGCTGCTAAAAGCCAAATTTTTTAAAACCGTTGTTTGAAAGCTTCTTAGTATGAATTATTATGCCTTAAAAATGATTTTGCGAAAGCTGCTATGAATAAATATACCGCAGCTTTCGAATTGTGCTTTGTAAAAAGCTTTGAATTTGCAAATTACTTACTTGCACCAATAGATTAATGTTTTACCTGATTTTTAAAAAATTTTTTAAAGCTTTTTTAAAAACGATTTAAATCTCCTAAAAATAACTTTGTGAAAACTTGTAAAAGCTGGTCCTTTGCAAGCTTTTTGGATTTGTGAGTAATTTATGAACTCCATCTATACAACTTAATTTGTTTTTTGTAAAAATGTATGCAGAAGCTGCTAATTGAAATAAAATTTTCTCAAATTTTCCAAAAATGAGTATTTTTGTTTTCAGTTTTGAAAAGAGTTTTGTGAAAGCTTATGTAAATAAAACTACCAAAGCTCGTATAAGTAGCTTAATGAGAGCTTTTGAATTATTGATTTTTTTTTTT
>NW_023475840.1:0-3140 GCF_013731165.1 Rhagoletis pomonella
TACCTTTTCTCTTCACATTCGTTTCAGCGCTGCTTGTAACCATGGGTTTTTTAAGAATTGCCACCTGTTTGAAAATTAAATTTTGCTCACAGATGGTTTATGACCTGGATTGAAAAATAGGCTACTTCCTTAACCGGTTTCCCATCAGAACGAAATTTGGTCACTTTCTACGGATTTCGCAAGGATGGTCTTAGACTGAAAGTAAGCCCGATAACTCAAGGCCCCTCCCATACAAATTGGAATTTTCATATTACATACATATCTCTGGAAGTACTTGTGGGAGAGAACTGTATCTTGGTATAGAGATATCCAGAATTCAATGTTGACATTAATCGATTGACTTTTTAATCAATTAGTTATTTGGATGAAATTCAATCCGATTACAGTTAATCATGATTAATTTTAATCTGACTAAACAGTTAATCGTAACCGCGATTAAAAAAAATGCCTTTTAATCATTAACTCTTTATTTGATCAAGTGATTAATTAATTTATGCTGGAATTTTTCTGTGCACACAAAGCATGTTAATCCGGTATGGCTAAGTTGGGTTTCCTCATCACTCTGAGCAATTTGGTGTGCATTTTCATATCTATTCCAACAAACGTTTTACAAACTAGGTTTGTAAAAGTTCCCAGTTTATGTATTACTAATAACAATAATTATACTTTTGTTTATATTATGTGCTTTTTATAAGCGTAAAACACAAAATAATTACCATAACTGGGGTTTGGTTTCGAATTCGGACAAACTAGACAACTTAATCAGATTTTATTTTAAATTGGATTAACGATTAATGATTAAAATTAATTAATAGTAATCGCAGCCAGCGATTAACGGTTAAAAAATTTAATCATTAATCGTACAGTTGATTACGACTAATTAGTTTTAATCGTCAAACGCGATTAACATTTTGCCAACACTGTGTGAAATCATATTCATATTCACGGAGAAAAATGGACGTTTTTGGAAAAGAGGCGTAGCACCTCCCATAACGACTGAAAGTTTCATATTGCATATTACTTCAAATGTTTGGGGTAAAGTACTCAAGCTTGGAATGGAAATACATATGTATGTATGTATGTGAAACTAAGACCATACTCATGGAGAAAAATGAGAGTTATTGGAAAAGGTGGTGTGGCAACTCCCATGCAAATTGGTTTTTCTGTGCTGCATATCTCTGGAGGTGTTTATTGCAGAGGACTGGAACTTGGCACCGAGATGTGTATACAAAATTAATTCCATACTCAAGGAGAATTCCATACACCGGGACCCTCGGTACTGATTTAAAATTGGCCGGGATGGGCGGTTTCGCGAAGATCTGTATAAATATGGCGGGCGGGACGGGACCCAAATCCTTTCCCGACACTCCCGATGAAACCGCAACCCCCGCAAATTCATAAAATCATAATTAAAAACGATGTTTGAAATATGCACTCCTAATGTTTCATTGAGACGAAAACGAACAGCAAAGCAAAACAAAATCGGAAGATGCCAGATCTTTCATTATTATTTGAAACTAATTCGAAAGACATGAACATTTTTATCAACCTTCGATCGGTTTGTGAACCACGCCACACACGTTGAAATCTCAACCGTCGTTTCAATTTGTTGTCCGTTTGTAGCCTGCTTTAGAGATATACTAGCAACCCGCCCCGGCTTCGCACGGAAATAAAATATAAGGCCTATGTCACTCACTGAAAAAAATGATTAAAATCGATCCCGTAGTTTTGATTTATTCATTACTGCCCGTGGCCCGCACGCGTTACATTTGGAGTAAAACAATTCCCCTTTCTTTATACCATGAAGATTTCCTGCTATCTTTGGAATATCTAAATTCATACCCTACATTTTAACATATTTACTTTTTGCATTTTTACATATTTATTTTATTTTTACAACAACAATTAATATATTACAGAATGTCTTTATATACAACGTTCATAGCTTTCTTGTCATTAGACAATACAAACATGTTTTCTCTTGAGGTTACTCTTGAAAGAGCGACATACAGTTGGCCATGTGAAAAACAGTCAACGCTCAAATCTAAGCCTGCAACGTTGAAGGTTTGACCCTGCGATTTATTAATGGTCATTGCAAAAGATGTCTTTACCGGAAATTGTAAACGTTTAAATTGGAATGGTAAATCCGATGGTATCATAGGGATTCGGGGAATCAATACATCTTCTCCGGGTTTTCTGTATAAAAACCCTCAATGCAATGGAATTCAGTACGGCAATAAAGACATGAATTGAAAATACATACATACATACATAGTACGTCCGAAATTTAATTATGCGAGAGATTCGTACATATGTACTTACATACATACGTACCGAGTTCTTTCACCATACGATCTAATTCAACATGAATGAGGTGGGGTGAGATTCCCGCATAACTTCTAATGTTTCATTCGGTTGACAGCGAACAAACACACAAACAGCTTTTTTTTGGAAAAAGTGCTGCTTTTGTTTAAACAATTTTGGTTAAATAAGATATGAATCAACTATTTTTTTTTTGATGCAGAACGAAAGTAAATATTTCAAAGTTTAACTTCAAGTAAGTTTCATTTTAATCGGTGGATTCTTTTATGATTTATGGCTGTGTAAACAAAAAGTGTATGGGTTTTTACCACATTTTGTCTGATTGCCACGCCCGCTTTATATATTTCTTCACATTATAATGACATAAACCAATCTATCTATTAAAAAAAACCGCATCAAAATCCGTGGCTTAGTTTTCAAGATTTAAGCATTTAAGGGGACATAGGGACAGAAAAAGTGACTTTGTTTTATAATATGTAGTGATATCGGGACCCATGGGACCCGCGGTACAATTCTGAAAAACGTCGGGATGGGCGGGTTCGGGACTTAAAAATCGAATTTCGGGATGGGCGGGATCGGGATTAAATATTTAGTCCCGTGCCCATCTCTAATACATACCTCTTGAGGCATTGGTACAGTAATGAGAAGTGGTATTTTATCAAGGCTAGGTTACATTTTTTTTTTGTTGACATCGTTTTGCACTTTTTTCCATATAAACATGAATTTTATGTGGAAAAAGATGCGCAAGATCTTTTGCGATAAAAATAAAAAAAATGCAAGGCCTGTTTTCCTAAATTTCGCTTTTTATGTAAAAAAAA
>NW_023475841.1:0-3140 GCF_013731165.1 Rhagoletis pomonella
GTGTGTTTTATTTGGTGGGGGTTAGTGGGACCTTCGCCGGACTCTGGGTCGGCTGAGTTCACCTCAGCCTTTGACAAAACCCACCTCATAAATGGCGCCCGAGCAGGGACCCAGCTCTGCAGGCGCATGTGCAAACAATTTTACAAGCACCAACACTGCGGAAGCGGGCTCGCCGAACACACCACAACCAACAGATGACACACGCGCCAGCGAGAGCAAAACCAATACGCTGAACGTCGACTCCCTCAGCTGGATATACCTGTTAAAGAAGGAGAAGTTGATAGAAGAGTGCAAGCGACATCGAATTTTCGTAGAGGGATACACAGTCGCCGACCTGCGCAACGCACTTAGCGCATATGTAAACGCAAAGCGCAACCGCAAATCAACGGAGAATTTACTGAGAGACCTGGAAGAGGAGATTAATACTGAAGAGAGAAGGCCCGTGAAGCTGTCACTCGGCCACTTCCCTTCCATCCAGATCGACAACACAAGCCCACAACCAGAAGAGACTGTGCATATAACGCCAAGAAGCAACGAGATGAGCGACGCCGAACTAATGAACACCGTCCGTCGCTGGGGTGTGCACTATTCGGGAGGCGACGCGCTGCACGATATCCTCGAGAGAATCGAAGAACTAGCTGAGTGCTACCGCATTCCACCGGACAACCTCCTCCCAACCCTAACTGAAGTGTTAAGCGGGAAGGCCCTTCAATGGTATCGCGTGCGAAAACCGCATATCCGCTCATGGGCTGCATTCCTTGCCGAAGTGAAGAGTTTCTTCCTGCCAAGGCGGTATATGAGCCAGCTGGAAGATGCCATCCGACAACGAAAGCAACAGAGCAGAGAGAAAGCGAAAGATTACATCCTGGCACTGCAAACCCTGATACGCCAACACCCGACTATGTACAAGGAGGACCACCTGGAGCGCATCTACGATGGCCTACGCGTGGAGTACCGCCTCTTTGTTAAGCGGGGTGAGTTCAGGACAATTGAAGATCTGATGGAGCTCACCGATGAATTTGAGCTCCTGAAGAGCGAAGAAGCCAGACAAAATAGACAGACGGCACACAGCCTACTCCCCCTGGACGAAGGTTACAGTAGAGAGAAATCCTGCTGGCGATGCAAAGCACACGGACACCGCCGCTTCCAATGCCGAGCAGTTAAGAAACTATTCTGCTCCAGATGTGGCCAGGACAACATTCTCTCCAGAGACTGCTTATGCGACACCGCCAGCTCATCCGATGCTAATCCGCCCGCCAGAACGCGCAACTCAGCAACGGCACCGCTCCCCGCCGTTTCCGCTTATACGAATGTACAGCGCGGAAGAAGATTGGATGGCCGATTCTACGCCAACGTAGTGATCGAGGGCATGAGTGTGCGAGCACTGGTGGACACCGGCGCCACGGTCCCGTATGTCGACAAAACCGTACGCAAGCACTTGGAGAAGAGTATGATCCGACTACGGCTCAGCCATCGCAACGTGCAACTCGCTGACCAAACGTGCATCTCAAGTTCGTATACGTACTCCGTTAATATCAAGTACAGGGGACGAGCAACGACGACGCTGGTCTCAGTGATCCCAAATCTCGCTGAACGCATAATTTTGGGAATGGACTTTCTCAGGAAAAGAGGGATCGCCATCATGCTGGATGGCCAACAACTAGCCGCAGCCAACTTGCGGAAACCAGACACACCCGCCAAGTTGTGCGCGACAACTGAGAGAGAACACTTACGGGAAGAGCCGAAGCGAACCGAATTTTTGAGAAATCACCGAAAGCTCTCTGGCAGAATCATCAGGCCTAGCACCACCGCCGGCCGTATGAACACATCCAAGTGCAACCAGCCAGCGAAGCAATGGACCGGCCCCCGCAACACGACCGTAACGACCACCATTCAAAGCCACGCTGTGGTCTCCGAACAAGCCGCGTGTTCATCAGGCAGAATTACTAATCACCATCGAAAACTCACCAGAGGAGATGACGCAACCACCCGCAGCCAGCAGCCAACAAATAACAGATGCCAGCGAAGAGCCCGAAAACGAAGACATAGCGCCAAACACCGACCAAGTGAGCCGCCCAGGAACACACCCCGCCGTCCTCAACCGAGAGACCTTATTTAGCTTTTTTTTTTGCTTTTTCAAAAACCTGTTTAAGTTTGTAGTTATTTAATTCCGTTTGCATAAAAGTATTGTAATTAGTGTATACTGGTATCCGTACGTAAAAGCGAAATAAGAAAGTAGAATAGGAACTTCTGTAAAAGAATAATAATAATAAGTTTCAATCGTTTTTATATATATACTTATTCATATACGTGTACACCTATAAATACACATATAGATAGCTTAGTAATAGCATGCCATGTAAAATTCTCGTTTTAAATAAAGTAACAACACAAACGGGACGCACACACACCGTCCGAGCCACCGTCTCCGTGTGGTGGTAAATTATACCTGGGCTCTGCCTATAGGTAGTGAAGGTCCATAGGACCAAAACTCTAGAGTGCCGCAACCTTTCGTCCGCCCAAGTGGGAGGGGGGGGGACAGTAACGTAGCATATCCGCTACGATACAATAACATACAGCCTCGTACATACATACAATATTGCACATACATACTGCACCGCACATACATACAATAGTGTCCATACATACTCCACCGTACATGTAAATACAGACATACATACAGCGACGTACATGCACACACCATTGTACATACACACTACACCAAGTGAAGCACTGCTAGCAGCACACCAGCAGCATGCCCGAATAACTCACCAACCACTTCGCTCACCACACTGCATAAATCGGGACGGCACACGACGAATTCTCAACAAGCATACAGCGCAACAGGTATAAAAGGCTCAACAAGTGCGCAGTCAGGTCAGTCTTGCTAGGTGAGTAGCTGACTTGACTGGTCGATGAGCTAGTGGTGTGCTTGCGCACTAATGTTTTGCCGGCCAGCCAAGCCAAGCTCGGCGTAACCAATCGGTCGATCAGCTGGTGTGCCTGCGGGCGCACCAATGTGTCACCGACTGGCCAAGCCAAAACCAAGTACGACTCAACCCGCCGGCAGACCAGGATTGCACGCCTTTTAGGCATCCTAATTGGTCGCCGGCTGGTTGAGCCTCCGACACTGCCGACCC
>NW_023475842.1:0-3140 GCF_013731165.1 Rhagoletis pomonella
AATCCCTCAAGGTTTCGAGGATAATCGTAACAATTGGTGTCAGAAGTGGGATTGTTAAATAAATCCCGAAGGATAAACTACTGAAAATGGCGAAAATTCAGGACTTAAAGATTGAGGAGCTGAAACAGGAGTTGGAAAAGCGTAATTTGGCCACCTCCGGAAGAAAAGTGGAATTGTTATCCCGGTTGCGAGAGGCTATGGAGCTGAAGGCATCGACGTGGACAAATACGGCTTCCAAGGTAAACCCGACGATACATCCGCAAAGGACGAACAGAAGGATGAGGCTGCATGTTCGTCGAGGGATGTGCAACAGACATCCGGGAAGGTTGAAGAACAGCAAAAGGCTCCTTCGTCATCAACAGTTATGGACATGAACACGTTGTTGGCTGCCATGTCACAGATGATGCAAGCACAGGATACACGCATGTCAGAGATGTCATCACAGCTGTCGTCACAGATGCAAACACAGTTGTCAGATATTTCGTCGCAGCTACAGGCACAGAAGACACACGTATCACAGTTGCTGGAAGTCCAGGATGCAAAGATTACACAACTGCAGGAGAATTTGGCTAGAGATAACGAACAAATGAAGGATAGACAGGATAAAGTCGAGGCTAAGGTAGAAGAGTTGGAAGGTCGCCTCCGAGATATGCAGTTGAATCGTCCAGCTACTTCGACGAGCGCACCCAAAGTAAAAACCCCATCCTTTGACGGCACGATTCCTTTCCAGGTCTTTAAGCTCCAGTTCGGAAAAACGGCTGCAGCAAATCATTGGAGCATGGAGGATAAATCCGCTGCACTATTCGTTGCATTGAAAGGACCTGCGGCAGAAATCTTGCAGACTATTCCCGACTGTGAAAGGAACAGTTACGATGCGTTAATGGGTGCAGTGGAAAGACGTTATGGTAGCGAGCACCGGAGACAGATTTACCAGATGGAACTGGAGAATCGCTGCCAGAAATCCAATGAGACTTTACAGGAATTCGCCTCTGAGGTTGAAAGGTTGGCTCATTTGGCAATTGGAGATGCATCTGGTGAGCACCTCGAAAGAGTAAAAATCCAGAGGTTCATCAACGGAATGCGGGACGTGTATACCAAGCGCGAGACGTATGCAAATCCAAAGCCAACATTTGCTGAAACGGTCTCGTATGCTCAGACACGTGAAACGGCAGCGCTCCTAAGTAGACCAGCCTACAAAGCCCATCGAGTAGAAGTGGAAACACCTGACGTGATGAACGAGATCCTGAAAACACTCAAGTCGATGGCAGGGAAGAATACTCCTGGTGCAACCGAGAGGAAGGATGGTGCTAGAAAATGTTTTAGTTGCGGAAAACCAGGCCACTTCGCACGCGAATGTAAGACGGGTTCCAACAGGTCAAACAGTTCAGCAGTACGTAAGCGCAGGACTGAGGATGACGAGCCCGACTCCGATCAGTCGTTAAACTGAAACGAGTCAGCAGGAAGGGCCGCGTGCTGGCTCCAGAAGTTGAAGGGCCCATAATCTCCGTCTCCCAAATTGGCAGAAAGGCGAGCAACCTCACTATTGGTGGATGTGTGAATGGGCAGGAGCGAGTGCTGACAGTGGATACTGGAGCGTCACATTCCATTATTCGACCTGATGTGACTACTTTTTATGTGAAGCCACTACCAGGAGCAAAGCTGCAGACTGCAACTGGCGAGCGAACCCAAGTGTTAGGAGAAGTACTATGCGAGGTAATAATCGACGGGTTGGCCTGGTACACGAAGTTTATTGTCGCAGACATTGTGGATGAAGTCATCATCGGCGTGGATTTCCTACTTGGGCAAGGCATGAAGATTGACCTCCAGGGAATGATCCTAACCTATGGCGACAGGAAAGTGCCACTTAGGGTTGGTTACGACAGCCAGTACTGCAGTAGACGGTTAGTCTTAGAGGAAGTGTCGACAATTCCACCAGAAACGGAAGCGGTTAGTTGGGCGGAGGTTGGCAGTGATGGAGACGGAGTGGTTTCGTCAGGAGAAGGAAGCGGTTCACCGATACAGGAAAAGCGTGACGGTTCCGCTTGCTCAGTGAAGAAAAGGTCGCAACAAAGTAGTGGTCATGGCGAGCCAGGCAGTGTATCCGGCAGGAGGAAGGCCACTGAACCACGTTGCAATGGTGATACGCCGGTGGCCGGAATTGGAGGCGGCTGTGGGAGCAGTAGGCGCGCTTTGAAGTGTCCGGAAAAAGGTGGTCGGCAAAGGCGAGCAGTTAAGCCGGAAGCCAAGGATGAGGTTCTACATGTCCGGTCAATGAAGTTAGCATCGGCAGAAGAGCGAGATACGAAACGACGGCGGAAGTTTCAGCGTAAGGATCCGGATGTAGCAAGATGTGCTAAAGGCAGTGCAGCACGAAGGCGGGAGTCTGGGTGTCATGGACAGATGATGCGGCATAGATCTGGCAAAAAGGGTGCCCATGAGAAGAGACATGGTCTGGTCACCACCAGTGGCCGGCAGAAGCACGACCATGTGAGATGGTGCACCACCGGAGATAAGCTGGAAGCAATGTCCAGTAACGCATCGAACCGAGAGGAGCTACAGGAAGGTGATTCGGTGTTGTTGCACATGCCGCAGCCGAAGAAAGGCTTCACCTCCAAGCAAAGACTTTACTGGAAAGATCCGTTGAAGAGTGACAAACGGCTGAAGGACGCAGTGCAACAAATCCAGACAATGGGGAGACCGAGGACCAAGATGAAAGTGGTCCACTTGGAAAGACTTGCAGCGGTTGGAGCGGCAAGTGTGTCTGATCGGGACGATCAGACTTAGGTGGAGGGCAGTGTGGCGAATACTGCGGCAACACAAAGCGAACAACGAGAAATAGGCAGAATGTTCGAGGAATGACGTAGAATGTTCCACAAAGAGAAACGTCAAGTTGGATGAACACTGCGAACAGCGAGAGAAAGAGAATGAGCGATAAACTTCAGAACGTTCTAGAGTTGCCATAAGTGTGAGCGCAGGTATATAAGAGCCACGACACAGCGGAGTTGGGACAGTTACAAGTCAACAAGCTACAAGTAAAGTGAGCGGAGAATCGAGTTGCGAATAAGCAAGCTATAAGTTTAATTGTGTTAACAAGTAGTAAAGCGTTGTTATTGCTTTAACAAGTATTGTAAAGTGTTTTT
>NW_023475843.1:0-3140 GCF_013731165.1 Rhagoletis pomonella
CCGCCCCCACCCAAAAAACGGTGTGAGTGGTACTAAACATTTCCCCATTAATTTTGGAAAGAAATACCATATAATGTATGTACTCTGGTTAATAATATCAAAAAATTTATTAGAACCACGGTTAATGTTATATTTGATACAAATTAATATTGCTGCCCCGAACGCTCTGCGCCTTGCCACTGAATACTTGTTTACTTAAAATTACATCCCTGGTCCTTGTTCTTTCTGTATCGCATCGTGGTGAATTCACATTTCTCAGAAATTTGACAACAAAACAAAACAAAGCGAGTATTTTATTTGCTAATTTTTGCGATTTCTATTGTTTAATGTAAATTTATGTCTTTTTAGGATATGTCGAGCCAACAAAGAAGGCGCAGTTGGAAAATTGAGTAATTAGTAATGAGGTAGCAGGCATATTTTGAAAATTATGCCGATAAGCAGGATGGAATTTGGGAAAGTAAGTGCATGGTTGCAGCATATCTATGTATAAAAAGTATTTAATTAAATTGTTTATAGAAATGTTATAAATCGAGTGGCTCATTTACGATGTGCTCCGAAGATTTGGCGAACTTTTTTTCGCCTTTTCAACGTGCTAAGTAACAAGTTAAGAGGACTGCCATCACGGCCGGTAAGAAACCGCAAGCAAAGGGCAGACAACCTTCCAGGAAGCTGCCTCCTGTCCCCGAGTCGAAGCTGCAGTTCAGCAAGAGCAGGTCAGCAAATTGCTACCCTGATCAAACGTAAACTAAAGCGCTCTGCTGTGATTGCACTCCGTAAACGTGAAAACTTGGTGCATGCTGAGACATATCAAACAAGAAAACTCCGTGATGGACGCCGTGAGATGGAGGAGCGCTGTGTGGCAAAGAAATGCGGCCAATTCGACGGGCCTGAAAAATCCAAATTGGCTTTTGTGATCCGCATCCGCGGTATCAACAAAGTTGCACAAAAAGAGCGTAGTTTTACAGTTCTGTCTTCGCCACATTAAAACCGTGTGTTCAACAAATTGAGCAAGGCAACCATTAATATGCTACGTATGCCGAACCCTATATGGGGTTATCCAAATCTTAAATCAGTTCGTGAATTGATGTACAAACGTGGAATGGTCGAGCGTGTCCCAATCTCTGCTTTGTGGTCGAACGCAAATTTCGCGAAGCGCACGAAATTCAATGCGTTGATTCACTTCACTTCAAGAAAGCCCCCAACTTCCTGTTGCTATTCAAGCTCAACACATCAACCCGAGGCTGGCGCAAGAAGGCTAATCACTACGTTGAGGTTGGTGATTTCGGTAGCCGTGAGGATAAGATCAACAAATTGCTGCACAAGATGGCTTAAAGAAATCGTTGTTTTGTATTTAAGGCGACAATATAATTTGGCACATCTTCAAAAGACGCCCAAGCAAAAAAAAAAAAAAGAAAATTAAAAAATTCCTGAAGTTGCCTTTTCACGGGTCGATTTCTGTCGACTGGAAAATTTACTTAAGATATCGACTAGCCAAAACGCTTACATAAAGGCAGCTTAAATAACGTTCAAATTAATCATCCCCTTTGAGATGGGAAATACCAATAAACATTTCATAATTTCGAAAATTATTCCATTTATATTTGTTCTTGCATTTTCCACACCACTTGTGAGGTATGCTTTTACGCGCGGAACCGATTTTTTTTTAATGTGCTCGGTTGCCCAGGAGGCCTATTTTCACCTTTACAACTCAACTTAAACAGAATTAAAACTAAAGCATGCAATATATAAAGAAAATTAAAAGTTGTCTTACATCTAGTAAACTTAAAAAATTGCACATTAATTTCATTTTTCATTATAAAATAAAATTAAATATTACAATTCCGTTGAAGTGTATACATATGTACATATTTACAAAATGTGGTCTGTTTGCACCCACAGTAAGTTCCCATGAAGCCTAGCCTAAATTCAGAACTGAAAAAAAACGAGCAAATGGGGTCGGAATCTACTAGCCCTAAAAGCATAATGTGGAAAATGTTTTAAGAGCTGCGAAATTGTATTGCAATAATAAAAATAACAGTGCATAAATTGGAAAAATGGCTTTTGTTTTGCTTTATAATTTTTGATAATATTGGTTCAGATGGAATTTTTTTATTTGTTTGGTTTTTCAGCTCGATAATGATGCACCCAGGGATGCATTTACTGTCTATGAAAATATTTCATGAAGCGTTCCAAAATTAGCTCCGAGCAACTAAAAGTTGGTTAAGCTTAAATGAAATAGTTTTTTATTAAATATTTATTCCTGGTATTTAGTAAAAACCATTCATCTCAATACTAATATATGAAATGAAAGTAAATAAAAATCTACGAATACATTTCATGAATATTTTGTCATAGGGCCATTATTAAATACGGACATAACTTTGTCGGGCGTTGGTACTGACGTATATAGAATTAATGAGTTAGAGAGAGATAAATATACAAGCTCAAGCGCTAATTTAGGTATACTTGTATACCTGTTACTCGTCTGGCATATACTCCAACTGCGAAAATAATGACAATTATAATCTATTTAGATGCATATTTTAGGTAAATATTATATCGTCGCCTGGATAAAAGATTGTCACAAGTTACTTTCGGTAACTCACAATTGAAGTTTGGAATGCAATTTCTCAGGAACTAGACTACAGATTTTCTCCAAAGTGTCGGAGAATGCTATGTACTAGTTCATGAAATTCTTAAATTGTTTTATTTTTTTAGTTTAGTGTCAACCATTTATGAGTTTAATAAATTTTTGTCGAATACGATATTTGTAAAAAAATTTGCAGTCAGTTTCAATGATATACTCCAAAATGTGATAACAATTTTTATAAATTAACGATACTTTTTACTAATCAGCCTAATCATGAGTTTCGCCCGAACCAAATTTCGCCAACAGTTTTTTCATCCACCTGTAGTGAATACACGCAAACGAAAAGTAAAAAGTGACCCGGTTCTAGGAAATGAAACTCATGATAAAGCTGAATATGTCGGAAACTAAAGAAGAACAGATAACTCTATTTGAAAGATTTTGATTAGTTTAGTACGACAGCAATACTAACGCAATTTGTACCAAATAGCCGAAAACATTTTAGTCAATTACTCGGAAACTAAAGAAGATATCCAAAAACCACAAATTGTCA
>NW_023475844.1:0-3140 GCF_013731165.1 Rhagoletis pomonella
GAGGAATTTCGGGTGCGCTTGAGTATTTTTTGAGGATTTTTATTTTGAGGAATTTTCTCTCGATATGTTTGCAGATAACAAATGCAACCATGTTTTACACAACAGAGCTGTTAAATCGATCGCCAAATTTTTGAACAAAAAGCTTTCCGAAGTTTTATCAAACATTCTTCAAACCTACTTTTCCAATTTCGCCATACACTATGCAAACATGAATCGTTTAAACAAAGAATTTTTCCGGTCCACAATGCAAAAGAGTTTGGTGAAAATTCCGTTGCGAATGAGGCGATTTTACCATACTCAACGTAAGCGGTTTGATCAAACGTCAACATGGCGGTCAGAGAATTACAAAATTTGATTTTTGTTCAAAATTTGTTTTGCATGGCGTCAAAAATAGAGGTCGAAAGTGTCTTGACACTCGAGAGGGAACATTAAAATTTACCTCAGCCAGAAGGGCCGGGCTATTAATCAAGCCTGTCATTAATTTTACGATAAATATTATAGCTAGCATTTCTCTACGACTTGCGAGTGTAGGCAAATTTATGAGCTTTAGACGACTATTGTAAGGGGGGAGATTGTAGTGTGAATCCCAGTTAAAATAACGCACCGCAAAAAGCAGGAATTGTTTTTGAATTAATTCAATCCTATCTGAATGAACTTGGTACCAGGAATTCTAAACAATAGATCCGTATTCTAACTAGGTCTAACTAAAGTGGTAAAAATAGCTTTTGTAACATAAGGATCTTTGAACTCTTTTGACCATCGCTATACAAATGCAAAAAATGCTTTGGTTTTATTAACTGTAATATTAATCAAATAAAACACCTCTTTGAGGTAAAATTTTCGAGTGAACAAAGAAACACAAAATTTATGATATCAATTTCGTGACGAAAATGATACGCATTTTTTAACTGCCTTTAAAACGTTGGGAAAATCGTTTTATTCATACGATCGTTGCAAAAGTTCTGTTTTTTATTCGCAACGTTCCGAATAAATAAAATAAGATTTTCCGTAAGTTTCAATGGCAGTTAAAAAATGCGTATAATTTTCGTCACGAAATTGATATCATAAATTTTGCGTTTCTAGTTCAGCTTTCGTCACTCGAAAATTTTACTTCAAAGAGGTGTTTTATTTGATGTTGGGGTAGCAAATTTAAAATCGACGAAAATACAATCAATAATAAAAATGTTATCTAAATCTTTTAAAAAATTATGTATTCAAATCGATGTGTCCACTGAAACATAATTTTTCGAATACGGAACAAAGAGAAAAAGAAACATCATATGCTTTGTATTCGAAAAAATAAAAATAAAAATTATGAGACATGATAAAAACTTATCAACTTGGTACCAACTTTGGATACAATAAACAAGTGTTTTCGCCTGATTGTCTCGTAGTTTATTTTTGTTAAGATTTCTACCGGGTTTTGGGCCCACTCATGTGCTTTTTTAAGAAGTTTTACTTCTATCACGTGTACGATGTTGCACTCATGCTATTAAACTAATGATTTTTACAACGCTTTTATCAACTTGCATTGTTGTATGTCCAGACCACCATTTTATACTATAAATATAGCAAAGGTATTTTTTCTCAAGTAGTTTTGCTCAGTGGCAATTTATACATATGTATGTAAGTAGTAGCGGCACATTGGGTGAACTAAATTCATTCATACATACATATTTATGTACAACTGTAGGTAATATAGTACACGTCTTCCCAGGTAGGTTAAGTGCGGGTGATAGACCCATGTAGCATAGTGACATACTGTGTACATACCTGCAATAAAAATGGGGAAAAATTTTACAATTTTGGCATGTGACTGAAAAAAACTCTAAAAGACGCACAAATTGTGGTTTCCAAGACATGTACCAAGTGATTAGCACAGCTGCATCCTTCAACTTGTCAACTCGCAGGAAATTCCCCGATTTGCAGGGAATTTCGGTTTAAGTGGCAATCGGGGAATGGGCAATTTTTTTCGGGGAACTGGGTATGTTATTTTTATATCTTAAAGTAACCAAATTAGACGGATATGTTAATTTTTAACCATTTGACCCTTTTTGGAGCGACATTTTTTCAATTTGAATGCCAATATCTCCACAACAAGAGTTTTTCCAGATATAAGCTGTATACCAGATGAAAGCTAAGATTTTGGGCTAGATTTTTTGGAAACTTAGAATAAAATCGACTGACCAGTTTTTGAGAAAATGCCCGAAATGTATATTTTCAGCAGCCTGATTTTTAGTTTTCAGGCGGTAACGTTATGACATATTTATATTTTATAAACAGAAAAGATAGCGTTAGATAGTTTGTATGAAGACCCTTCTACTGATATCCACATCAATGACATGGACTGAGTAGTGCGGCCTCAGTTAGTTTAAAAAATTGCCTTTTCCGAATTTCAGGCAGCAGCCTCGCCCACAAAGGCATACGAATCAAAACATCCTGGAACGAAACCTTCTTAGTTTTTTTGTACTTCAATTCTTGAAAGTTTTAAAGAAATTAAATGAAGGTACGTACGGACGCCAAATACATACCAAAGCATCTCGTACCTCACATTTACCCTATATCTTTCCAACTACTATCCGGAACTTAATATATAAGGTATCGTTTGAAAGGTATTGGCCTATAGAATAACACTAAGTATGTTGGGTATACCCACATGCCCCCTTAAACCGGCAAAAATAAAAAAACTTTTTTTGTTTCGCAACACTTTAGCCAAATTTTTAAGAATCTGGTTAATCGTTTAAGAAGCTTGAATACATTTTCTGAACACACTCTGCAAGACCTTTCCAACGATATCTCAAACATGTCGATTGGACTTCTGGATAAAAACTTCCAAATAAGCGAGTCATTTCACATCATGGCATACATTAAAATTTTAGAATATTTTATTATAGAAGAATTATCATCAATGGATATCAGGAACGGAATCGGACCAAGGTGGGTTCTCTGAGGAACTCCTGAAGTAACTTTAGTGTTTTTTGGAAGAACAATTTTTAAAAATAACTCTTTGTGTTCTATCAGAGAGGTAAGAAGAGATCCAATGAAGAAGACTTGGCTAAAAGCCGTTTAGGTCGAGTTTACGGATGAGTAACAAGTGACATACTTTGTCAAAAGCTTTACTGAAATCGGTGTATATTACG
>NW_023475845.1:0-512 GCF_013731165.1 Rhagoletis pomonella
CAAACTGCAGCAAATTCGGTGTTGTCATATACAAAAATTTTAAATTTGCGCGTTATGTACATCTGAAATTCTCATTTCGTGTTGGCAATAGCCATGAAATCCATAATGAACGTGCAACCCTGTGCCAAACTCAACATAACCACCTCCGAGCAAACTAAGCAGCCGCCATTTAATTTGGCAAACAAAAGTTTGTCTGCATAACACCGACCTTACCGGCACCGCATAACCGCACAACCGCACTTGTAGTAAACACAAATATATATAACCTTGTTTGTGAATGACAGGCGGCCATTCACGGAAGTAGGTTCTACTATCGATAACATGAGAAATAAGTTCGATACTTTACAGAGTTACCTTGAGAAGTATTTACACTCGGGCTGCACTTGCAAGTGTCTGTACCCAGTCTGCGTAAAATTTTGCGCAAATTAGCTTGCATTGCATTAGTTGGCATTGATGTGTTTTTTTTTCATATAGAGGGGGTGGGTAGTAATAAATAACACATAATTATTTAT
>NW_023475845.1:612-3139 GCF_013731165.1 Rhagoletis pomonella
TTGTGAATGACAGGCGGCCATTCACGGAAGTAGGTTCTACTATCGATAACATGAGAAATAAGTTCGATACTTTACAGAGTTACCTTGAGAAGTATTTACACTCGGGCTGCACTTGCAAGTGTCTGTACCCAGTCTGCGTAAAATTTTGCGCAAATTAGCTTGCATTGCATTAGTTGGCATTGATGTGATTGCAGTAAATGAAATTATGTGTGTTTTTTTTTCATATACAGGGGGTGGGTACTAATAAATAACACATAATTATTTATTATTATCTATTTTTCAATTGCATAAGTTTTTCATTGATGCAATTTAATGCGAGCACAGAGACTGACGAAAAAGAAAAAAATGATAATTGCTACATAATAATTTGTTTCCACCACACTTTTCGTGCCATCTCCATGTCAGGTAATAAACCCACTTACCTCTGGCAACCCTGTTGTACCAACCATAAAGGCATGTATGCACGGTCAAACCACCTATCAATCATTAAGGGGTCATAACACTGTGCACTTTTAGTCAGTTAGCGAAATTACGGAAAAAACCTTATATGCTCCATCTCGTTTCAATATTGCACGCCATTCCAAAATCGATCATTTTTGTCTGTGCGCTACATTCAAGATTATTTCAGAAGATGACTCGCTTCACTAATGTACGCAAACAAGCTGAGGCAAATAATTACCCGCTGACGTGCAGATTATGCAGCAACAAGCATCCCTTAAGAGTATGCCCAATATTTCGTGCCAAACGACCAGAAGAACGCCTGCGTGACGTTCTGATCCATCGCTATTGCACGAATTGTTTATCGGAGATACATCGTGCAGCACACTGCACTAACCCAGGGAGATGTCGACGCTGTAACGAAGAACACCACACCATGCTCCATATTGAGAACGTGAGCGATGGATCAAGACGTCAGCGACGATCAAGGAGGCCAATAATCAACAGTGACAGTGATGATGCGCTTTCACTAGATGCGTCTGAGGTCGGAGCGGAATCGAATGCTTTCCGCCCAGACCTGGAGGAGGAAGAAATGCCAGTCGCTGGAGCGGAAACTAATGCTTTTCGCCCAGATCTAGAGGAGGGGGATATGCCAGAAACTGGAGCGGAAACTAGCGCTTTCCGCCCAGAAGAATCAACCGGAATGGAGTCAAACGCACTCCATCTGGACTCGGCTAGTGAAGTGGACCCCAGCGCTACGTGCAGCTCTTGAGATATGAGCAAAGAGAGCTAAGCGGAATGGAAATGAAAACTTTCCAACCGCGAAACGAATGGCATCGTCTTCAAACTCGACGACTGAACAAACGACCGCGTCATCGGCGACAACATGGAAGAGTGGAATCACAAGCGTTCCACCTTCCGCGTAGAACCGGTTTTCGGTCAGGTATGGTCCAGGACCTCCGAGCCCCGGTACATCCGATTCAAGCCCTCACATCGATCGCGCCGACAGCTGTGGTTAAGATAGAAGCAGCGGCCGCCTACATTGGGTTCGAGCCGTAATTGATGCGTGCGCTTCAACGTCCATAATCGCCGAAGATTTGGCGAGGGAATTAAATCTTGGGATAACTGCAATAAATTCCCAAAGGGGCTACTTCATTAAGTTGAGAGGAAAGCATGGACAGTCAGCCACCGTTACGACGCACGCAATTTCCATCAAAAATTATCGGAAGTGGACACCAAATACTAGTTTGGACGCTACCGTAGCCGCCGCTTATTCGAACCTGAAGCTCGCGGACCCGCGCTTCCACATCACAGCTCCAGTCCGCTTAGTATTAGGCGCCGAAGTCTTCCCCAAAATCCTACTCGGCTCAATTCCTGCGGGTACTCTCGGCCCGCTATTAGCACAGAACACCATCTTTGGATGGGTCCTGTGGGGCGCTTGTTGAACTTTTTTTTTTCTTCGCATACTTTTACCAAAAATGAATTAAATACACACTGAATTGTTTTACTTATTTTATTGAATAAATGTGCAGTTGAATTTTTGAAACCCACGTCTTTAAATAATACTTTCTTCTACCTTACAGAGTTTAGGTACATGGACAACGGCAACGAAGAACATTTACATTATTAGATAATTTTTTAAAATTAAGGAGTTAATTGGAACATAGTGGCCGGAACACGTGGAATTCAGATTTTAGCTTCGCAAAGGGGGCCGGCATGTTTAGGCCAACGGCCTAAATTTGTCGCAGAATTTTCGACCCACCCTAATGCTTAACATAACTTCATTATTATGTCAACTGTCGAACTGTTTACCACTATGTTACTTATGCTAAAATGTCCCTTCGGTAAATATACAGTTCGACAGGCAACAGTAAGAAGAAATTTCAACCGGTCACTTACTTGTTTTCCGAGAGTGAAGTCAAGAGGACGTGTTCCAGCCACCGTGTTCCCGTATCAATAAAAGGTAACCTGTACAACCAACATATATGCATATATATTAATACCAATTTATCTATTTTTGAATAAACACCAATTTATATTAAATATTAATACAAACGTTTTGCTTTGTTTTTCATTCCAATAAATTAAA
>NW_023475846.1:0-3139 GCF_013731165.1 Rhagoletis pomonella
ATGAAGATGAATATGAAGATGAATATGAAGATGAATATGAAGATGAAGATGAAGATGAAGATGAAGATGAAGATGAAGATGAAGATGAATATGAAGATGAAGATGAAGATGAACATCTTCACCTTTTTCTTCATCTTCATCATTATCTTCATCCTTGTCTTTTTATTTATCATTGACTTTGTCCTGTTCTTCACCTTTATCATTGGCTTGATCCTTCAATATAGGTTGTGAGTGTCTGTGGTTTGGTCGTTGCCCTTGTCCTTGTTTCTGCGCTTGTATCTTGCTCTCTGCATTTTCATTACGGACTCCACAGTGGCGTTAAAAATTCAATGCAGCCACCCCCGGTCTATTTACGCATGCGCATACGCATACGCTAAATTAAGTTTTATTTTCTGAGCAAAAAATAAAACTCCAGAAACAACGATTATTTTCCGAGCAAAAAATTAAACTTAAAACGTAACGAATATTTTCCGAGCAAAAAATACAACTTAATGCGTAACCATTATTTTCCGAGCAAAAAATAAAACTTAAAACGTAACCATTATTTTCCGAGCAAAAAAAAATTAAAACGTTACTATTATTTTCCGAGCAAAAAAGAAAACTCAAAATATAATGATTAAACTTGATTTTTATAAGTAAAAATTAAAAAATAGAAATCAGTGCCGCTGAAGGTATTCCGAGTAATAAGAAATATATTAGGTTCAAGTCCCCCTCGGCCGTAGAGGTTTCTTTTTATTTTTAATTTTTTTATTTAGTATTTTTTTATTAGTTTTACTTTTTTAACAATCTTTAGATTTTAATGTTTTATAAAAGAAAAATTATTATTTTTTTCAGTACATCTGCATGGTATTAAAGCATTTTGGTTTATATCCTAATGAAAATCTTGTTGAACAAATTTCCTCGCTTAATTTTCGAGTTTTTTTTATAAAATGGAAAGAAATAAGCCTTTCCTCCATACTTCTATTTTTGTGACCGGCTCTTAGCCAGCTGACAAATTAGTTACTTATTTTTGAGACTAGGGACGTGAGACAGCGCACTGAATACCAAATAGTCTCAAAATCCACGTTCACCACCAAAAGTCACTATTAGTGACTAGACCCAGATAAAAAAAAATGGTTTTTTTTAACATTAAAATCTAAAGATTATTAAAAAAAAATAAAACTAATAAAAAAATAAATACTAAATAAGAAAAATATAAAACATCATCTACGCCCGAGGAGTACTCGAACCCGGACCCTCTCGACCGGCAGCCTAATGCTTTGACCACTCGGCCATTGCGACTCTTTGGGCGGCGCGGCAAAAGGCATACATAAACGCTATCAGTTGACTGTATGTGTTTGTTTTCACCAAACATTTTTGGTGACCTTTTTGTGACTCTCTCCTACTGAATAGCCAAATCATCTCAAGTCGCAAAAATAGTCACTAATTGCTAATCTCAAATTAACCCTGGCATTCAGTAAGCGGTCTCTAGTCACTAATAGTGACTTATGGTGGTGAACTTGGATTTTGAGACTATTTGGTATTCAGTACGCTGTCTCACGTCTCTAGTCTCAAAAAAAAGTCACTAATTTGTCAGCTGGCTAAGAGCAGGTCTCAAAAATGAAAATATTGAGAAAAAGTTAATTGCTTTCCATTTTATTAAAAATAAAAATAAAACGCGAATATGAAGCGAGGAAATTTGCTCAATAAGAATTTCGTTAGGAAATAAACCAAAATGCTTTAATATCATACAAATCCATACAAAAAAAAAATATTTATTTTTTTAACATTAAAATCTAAAGATTATTAAAAAAATAAAACTAATAAAAAAAGTACTAAATAAAAAATATATAAAAATCCTCTACCCCCGAGGAGTACTCGAATCCGGACCCTCTCGACCGGCAGCCTAATGCTTTGACCACTCGGCCATTGCGACTATTCGGGCGGCGCGGCAAAAGGCATACATAAACGCTATCAGTTGACTGTCTGTGTTTGTTTTCACCTCACATTTTTGGTGAACTTTTTGTGACTCTCTCCTACTGAATAGCCAAATCATCTCAAGTCACAAAAATAGTCACTAATTGCTAATCTCAATTTTAGTGATTTGAGACGATTGGGATATTCAGGAGAGAATCACAAAAGGTCACCAAAAATGTGTGGTGAAAGCAAACACAGACAATCAACTGATAGTGTTTATGTATGCCTTTTGCCCGCGCCGCTCAGAGTCGCAATGGCCGAGTGGTCAGAGCATTAGGCTAGCGGTTGGGAGGGTCCGGGTTCAAGCCCTCCTCGGCCGTAGAGGATTTTTTTTATTTTTTATTTAGTATTTTTTATTAGTTGGATTTTGAGACTATTTGGAATTCAGTACGCTGTCTCACGTCTCCAGTCTCAAAAATAAGTCACTAATTTGTCAGCTGGCTATGAGCAGGTCACAAAAATAGAAGTATGGAGCAATAGCTTATTTCTTTCCATTTTATAAAAAAAAACGCTAAAATGAAGCGAGGAAATTTGTTCAACAAGAATTTCATTAGGAAATAAATTAAATGTTTTAATATCATACAAATGTATTGAAAGAAATTAAATTTTTTTGTTTTTAAAACATCACTTACTGAATGCCAGGATTATTAGAGTGGACTATCTCACAGGGTTGCCACTGCCGAAAAAATACTTACCATCCCTTGATAAAAATATACCAAATGTGGAAAATACCAACAACTTTTTTTTAGTTGGCTTAGTAAACACTACAGTTTTTCTTTATTTTTTTAGTTACTTCAATAAAAATTTAAACTTTTTAACGAGGGACTTTTTATTTAACTAATCAAATGGTATTTGATATCATATCAATGGCATATTCTCGGTTTCCTTCATCATTTGAAAAAAACTTCAACTGGAGTTATTAGACAAATAGTACAGTGACTCAACAAGCCGCTTCGTTAGTTATTTTTGCATCGGAAACGTAGTGTCTCAGAGGTAGTCCCATACTAATCTGATTTAGATCAGGTCATTGAATCATGATATATATACAGGGTGTCCCAGAAGTAACGTGCCAGACTTGAGGAGAAGGCAGGTGGGGTGGTGAGCTCTCTGATAAACAAAAAATTTTCAGGTAAAAGTGTCACCGTTTTTTGAAATATTTAAATTTTTTTTAATTAAAGAAAAA
>NW_023475847.1:0-3139 GCF_013731165.1 Rhagoletis pomonella
TCTGACTTGTGCTTTTTTTCCATAATAGGTTTATTGCTTGATTTTTTTGCACAAGTATACTTGTGCTCTTATGCCAAATTATTATTTGTTCTAACGCATTGAATTACTGAACTTATGTCTATGTTCCATAATATGATTTTTACCATTTGGAAACATAACAAGAGATTTGCTATTTTTCCAAAACAATAAGTTTATAGTGAAAAACATAACCTGACTTGATTGATTATACCAACTGCTAACCGCCAAAATTCATAGAGTAGTGTTTTTATTCCACACTATATTTAAATTGAAAAAGTTAGCAAATGGAGGGAAAAGGTAAGTTAAAATAGCAAATTAAGCATTTAAGTTACACGCCAATTTTCTTGTATCAAATTCCTCGTCACATTTAAGATTCTCTATTTTTTCAGAATCACGTGAACTGTTTCAATGGTCTTTCGAGAAGAAACATTTTCAGATGAGACGCCCAGCAATAGGCGATGATTTTTTCATCAATACGTTCCATGATCCTTTTGTATCTCATGAGACGAAATGTACCGCTGATAGTGGATTTGAGCATCTTTCATTTGAGAATTTATATAAGCTGGGAAAATCAAACTTAACCCAAATTCAAACCACATCACCTCAATTATTTGAAGCTGATTTCAGCAGCGACGACTCTATCAGAGATCCAGACTATATTGTTTCGAGTTTAAGCACGGAATCAGAGTTACAGATTGAAACTGAATACATTGAGGAAGGTGATCAAAATTCGAGTCAACCTATTGCTAAGCATACTAGAAAAGAGCAACAATGCAACCGAAATTCGGGTAAATCATACATCACAGAAAAGGGGAAAGAAATTGGCGGTAGGAAATGTATACCTCTGGGATGTTGCCGAAAGAAATGCTCTCTTATATTACCGTTTGAAAAACAAAAGCAGATTTTTGAAGAATATTGGAACAAGGGGACGTATCAAGCGAGACTACTTTTTATTTGTGGACTTATTGAAATCGGCGAAAAGCTAACACAAAAAGTATCGACGTCAATCAGATCAAAAAATCGACGAATCTCGAATTATTATTATGTGAATATTGATGGGGACAAAGTAAATATTTGCAAAGGATGTTTTTTAAGGTGCTTCGGTGAAACGAACAGTTTTTTAAGGACGGCGATTGAAAAGAAGCTGAATTATCCAAAATCCCCATTGGTTAACACAAAAGAGGTAAATCAGAGCCGAAAAATAAACTTAGTGAATCCGAAATTGAAACTATAAAACGGCACATTAAAAGTTTCCCTGCCTACGAGAGTCATTATTGTCGACGTGACTCCAGTGCAAAATATTTAAGCTGCGATTTGTCTATAGCAAAAATGTATGACCTGTACCGCAAAGATGTTGAAGCTCCAATTAGTTTGTCGAAATATTCAGAAATATTCCACACAATGAACTTAAAATTCAAACCACCAAAACTTGATACGTGTAATAAATGCGACTACTTCAAAGCTCAATTAGACTCCATCAATAAAAATGGGCCCGAATATATAACAATTAAAGAAAAACAGGAATTGCATCATAAAGATGCAGATATAGCATTCAGGTCTAAGAGTTTCGACAAAGATTTGGCTAGAACGCACAAAAATATTAAAACGTATACGTTTGATTTACAACAAGTATTGCCAACCCCTTATTTGACGACTTCGGTTTGCTACTATAAAAGGCAATTGAATACTTATAATCTAACCATCTATGATTGTGAAACAAATAAGGCCTTTTGTTATATGTGGCATGAAGGAATAGCTCAGCGGGGTGCTAACGAAATCTCTTCATGTATATTTCAACATTTGAGTGCCTTATCAATAGACCCAATTGTCGATACTGTTATATTTTATAGTGATTCGTGTGTTGGCCAAAATAAGAACTCATTTCTGAGCTCTATGTTTATAACATTCCTAGAGAGCAATCATAGCATTAAAATGATAGAGCATAAGTTCCTTGAGGCAGGACATACACATATGGAGTGTGATGTCTCTCACGCCCTTATTGAGTGAAAGAAAAAGATAACTACAATGAAAATCCACCATCCACGTGATTGGTATCAATTTGTCCTCTCTGTTGGTAACAAAAATACATTTGAAGTAATTGAAATGGAAAACAAATTTTACAACTTTGGTTCACTTGCTAAAAATAAATTAAATTGGAGAAAAGTTAATGAAGACGGTGAAAAATTTGTTTGGTCTGCTGTGAAGTGGCTCCGCTATACAAAAACTAATTTTGGCTCTGTTAAGTACAAAAATTCTCTGGATGATGCACTCCCATTTAAGATACTTAATGTCGTCAAACGTGGTGTGAGTCCTTTAACACATCGGGAATTAGATAAAATTACAACCACTCCTGTTATATCTAAGGAAAAAAAGGAAGACTTGTTGAGTATTTTAGATTTAATCGATCCAATGTTCCATAGCTTTTACATAAATCTAAACTCTGGAAACATTCGAAATATGGATCCAGACATTGTCGAGGTATCTGCCATTGAAAATCTGGGTGAAAACGTTGAAAACGATATCTCTCAATAAATGAATATGTCATAATAAGTGGTATTGACTCATATTACACTTAAATTTATTTACTTATTCAATGAAATTCCGACATTTTTATTTTTCTTTACCTTTAAAAATTAATTTGTTTGCCTTACATACTAATGTAATGAAATATATACTAATAAATTAATATTAATAAAGCTTTTTCATATCAATACGTACATATAATGCACCAGAGGATAATACATAAACAACTGTTAGTTTCTATTTACAATTTGGAAAAACAGCACAACTCGAGTTATTTTTAGGAAATATTCCGTTTAACCTTACGACATAACAGCATAACTCGACTTAAGTCAACAGACGATATGAGCGATAACATTGGAGAACATCATTAGTCGAGTTAAGTTGTTCCTTTAACACAAACTAGTTGAGGGAAAAGGGCATGCGTTTCTTTTTGAAGCGCATCTCAAAAGTAATCGGCATTTATGGGAATTACTTAACAGCATGTTATGGTTTTAATACCACCTGAGATATTTATAAAAAAATTCGTGCGATTTATATGAAAACTTTTTTCACAATTCCCTTTAAAACTTTAAAATGCTCTCCTGCGAAACGCAAAAAA
>NW_023475848.1:0-3139 GCF_013731165.1 Rhagoletis pomonella
TGGCGCTGCGGCCGGGGCTGTTGCGGTGCGTGGCGGAGCTGCTACGGGCGGTGCTGCTGAGCGGAATACGGTGATTGCCGAACGGAGAGTTCGAGTTGGTGCGGCTTCATGCATTTCCACGTCCATGTTTACCTACTTTAGGGGAGAACGGACTTTAGTATAGCAAAGGTTTAAGCAGTTATGAACAGAATTGCTAGGCGTAAGCCATTGGTGTGAGTTCGAGGGTCCGGATTTAGGCACTTTTGATATTCTCGGCTTTTGTTACGTTTATTGCGGTTTGATGATTTTAGGAATGGGTATTCGCGCAATCGGTATGAGACGCGGTTGGAAGGAAAAATAGCTTGACGAGCGGTCGAGTTAGTGTGCCGCTTTGTGTACGGAGATCAACTACGCGGACATGACCGTCGGAGCCGTGATATATTTGCTCAATGCGGCCGAGCCGCCATTCCGTAGGGTTAAGACATTCGTCGTTCTTAAGTGTTTTTCCATCGGTATATTTTATGGAGGTCTTTTAGATATTCTTCCTTCTATCGACGGCTAAATTCGTGATGGCGAACGTTAATTCTTTTCCATCGATTTGTGAGGGATAGGGATTGCGTTTCTGGCTCGGGTATGGCCAGAAGTGGAGCTCCTGTGAGGAAATGCCCAGGGATGAGGGCGGTGAAATCGGAGGGATCTTGCGAGAGGCCGTGAGTTGAGAATGGCTTCAATTCGAGCTAATAGAGTGGTGAACTCTTCATAAGTAAATTTATAATTACCAGCGACTTTCTTGAAATGCGCTTTAAAACTTTTTTTAGGGGGAATAAATTGACAATTAATTCCTTGGAGTGCATATTTCTTAATGATTTCAGGCGAGACTTTCTTAATAAATTGCTTTTTAGTGGCCCTTTGGGCTCCGACGAATGGTTTGCCATTGTCGCTAATTTTTGAGGGAAATCCACGCCTTCCGACAAAGGTGTGCCGCTTTTACCGAAAAACATACAAAAACTGCCACATAGCCCTTCGTAAAGGTGGAAGACCTTAACATATACACATACGTTGCAATTATTATTAATTACCAATAAAACGTAGCAATTTACTTCCGAGTGAATTTCAGCCAAAGCCACTTCGAATTCATACTGCAAGGGGTTGAAATTCACAAGGAAGTGAATTGCAGAACCGGCCTGTATATGCGCTAATAATGACAATGCTGTTGCTTCTAGTGGTAAAAAATTTTATTCAAATAATAAGCACAAATTCAAATAAAAATTATTTTGAAGTTAATTCAACGTTCCAATTAGGGATATTGCGAATGTGGAATGTGGCGGATGCGAATGCGGATGCGGATGTTTAAAAGCTAACTTTCGCGGATACGGATGCGAATGCGGATGTCATGTATTTTTAAGAAATAATTTAGGTGGGTAAAGTAAGTGAGTTAGGTAAATAAAATACGGAAAGATTAGTAATTTTTAATAATGTTTTTTTTTAGTACTTGAATTTAGAAATTGGAACATTGTATTTAACAAAAACTTTTTATTTATTTATTTAAAGAAAGGGGTGGTATCTGTAGGACATTTCTGTCTTTTATAGTACATCAACTGGTTGGTAGTTACACAAAATTTAATTCCTTAGCATAATGCTGTGTAAACTTAAAACAAAAAGTTCGGCAAATTAAAAAAATTAATATATATATATTTATTTAAAAG
The DNA here is from genome assembly GCF_013731165.1 of Rhagoletis pomonella. NCBI lineage: Eukaryota > Metazoa > Arthropoda > Insecta > Diptera > Tephritidae > Rhagoletis > Rhagoletis pomonella. The sequence continues at coordinate 1,686 of NW_023475848.1, forward strand.
ACTTAATACTAAGTCATGGGTTAAAAAGAGAAAATAAAATAAACAAAAACTAATTTATTAAAATTAAAATTGAAACTTACTGCTAAATATTATAAATTAAAAGTTGTCGTTTTTATTAAACGAACAATTGGAACACAGAAATTTGATTAATTAGGAGAAAATAGACCGAGAAAGTAGAAGAGCCATATCACAATCACATTCAGCATAAAGTTTTAAAATAGTTATGAATTATCACCTTGTAGTTAACCCTATTCATAACAGCCTTAAAAGATTCAGGAATGGAATTGCAGAGCCTCACAGCATTAACGAAGAACAGCCTTGATGAGGGTAAGTAGGAGTATTTCGGGATTAGCAGATTATGATGCCTGCTTGACCTTGTAATTTTAATTTCTCGTATAGATACCTTGGGGTTTGGAATTCTATTAGCTTGAACATAAATATACAATTTCTAGTGGCTAGGTAATTAAAAATACTGCATCCCAGAATTCTGGTTCTCCACGAGGATATTCGTAGTCTGCGTAAAACAACATAAACATTACTTACAACTTAATTTATGTGGTCAGAACTGCTCAAAATAGAATTGACAACGAAGCCTAAATTTTTTATTTTGTCAGTAAACATGAGGGCACTATTACCAACAAACAGTTCTGGAATATCTTCCACATGTGCATCGCTATTACTAATTGGCAACACATATGACCTGGCTGCATTTAGGCAAAGACAATTATCATGAGCCCATTGTGAATTTGCTGACAGGTCACTATTGATTTTGAAACACAAATCTTCCGCAAGACCAACACGATTAGACAAATTCAATTAAATGTTGTCAGCATATGCGTGGATATTGACATACTGACACACAGAGAAAACATCATTAGCAAAAAGGCTAAACAAAAGAGGACCAAGGACAGAGCCCTGTGGTACACCGGAGACAACAGTACAAGCAGTGTTACCATTTTAGCGCTTTGGTGTCTAGATTTAGCTACCCCAAACTTTTTTTGGCCATATAAATTTAAAATTGCCTCTAGCCCTTTGGAGAATTTATTAATACTTGGCATGAAAAATTTGTATATACTTAATTTGATCTATTTTTTTCGTTTATGTAAGAGTTTTTAAACTAAGAAAGACTGATATTTGAATATACATATATGCATTGTATGTTCCTTACGTTTTTATACATACATACTGTAAAAGTGTTAGGCCTGTTGACTTATCTATTAACGATTTAACTATAGTTTAAACAGATAAGTTTACGGCCCTTAATATGCTTAATTTGTTAAACGTTCCATCAAGTCGATTGACCATATATGTTCTTGTGGAGCGATTGTACCAGCTGCTGGTGTGACTTCAAAAACTATTTGAAAATTTTATGATTGTACCAGCGGCAGGACGAGGCGTGAAGTTGCGTGGCGCTGCGGCCGGGGCTGTTGCGGTGCGTGGCGGAGCTGCTACGG
>NW_023475849.1:0-3139 GCF_013731165.1 Rhagoletis pomonella
ACTTGTTAAAGCAATAACAACGCTTTACTACTTGTTAACACAATTAAGCTTATAGCTTGCTTATTCGCAACTCAATTCTCCGCTCACTTTACTTGTAGCTTGCTGTCTTGTAACTCGTAACTGTCCCAACTCCGCTGTGTCGTGGCTCTTATATACCTGCGCTGGCACTTATGGCAACTCTAGAACATTCTGAAGTTTATCGCTCATTCTCTTTCTCTCGCTGTTCGCAGTGTTCATCCAACTTGACGTTTCTCTTTGTGGAACATTCTACGTCATTCCTCGAACATTCTGCCTATTTCTCGTTGTTCGCTTTGTGTTGCCGCAGTATTCGCCACACTGCCCTCCACCTAAGTCTGATCGTCCCGATCAGACACACTTGCCGCTCCAACCGCTGCAAGTCTTTCCAAGTGGACCACTTTCATCTTGGTCCTCGGTCTCCCCATTGTCTGGATTCGATGCACTGCGTCCTTCAGCCGCTTGTAAATCTTCGAATCTTTCCAGTCACGTCTTTGCTTAAAGGTGAAGCTTTTCTTCTTCTGTGACATGTACAACCGCAATGCGTTACTGGACATTGCTTCCGGCTTATCATCCGGAGTGCACCATCTCACATGGTCGTGCTTCTGCCGGCCACTGGTGGTGACCAGACCATGTCTCTTCTCGTGGGCACCCTTTTCGGATCTATGCCGGATCATCTGTCCCTGACACCCTGACTCCCGCCTTCGCGCTGCACTGCCTTTAGCACATCTTGCTACATCCGGATCCTTACGCTGAAGCTTCCGCCGTCGTTTCGTATCTCGCTCTTCCGCCGATGCTAACTTCATTGACCAGACATGTATAATCTCACCCTTGGCTTCCGACTTAACTGCTCGCTTTTTCCGACCACCTTCCTCAGGACACTTCAAAGCGCGCCTACTGCTACCACAGCCGCTTCCATTTCCGGCCACCGGCGTATCACCATTGCAACGTGGTTCAGTGGCTTTCCTCCTGCCGGAAACACTGCCTGGCTCGCCATGACCACTTCCTTGTTGCGACCTCTTCTTCACTGAGCTAGCGGAACCGTCACGCTTTTCCTGTATCAGTGAACCGCTTCCTTCTCCTGATAAAACCACTCCGTCTCCATCACTGCCAACCTCCGCCCAACTAACCGCTTCCGTTTCTGGTGGAATTGTCGACACTTCCTCTAAGACTAACCGTCTACTGCAGTACTGGCTGTCGTAACCAACCCTAAGTGGCACTTTCCGGTGACGATCTGTCAGGATCATTCTCTGGAGGTCAATCTTCATGCCTTGGCCAAGTAAGAAATCCACGCCGATGATGACTTCATCCACAATGTCTGCCACTATAAACTTAGTGTACGAGGCCCAATCGTCGATTATTACCTCGCATGGTACTTCTCCTAATACTTGGGTGCATTCACCAGTTGCAGTCTGCAGCTTTGCTCCAGGTAGTGGCTTCACATAAAAAGTGGCCAAATCCGGTCGAATAATGGAATGTGTCGCTCCAGTATCCACTGTCAGTACTCTCTCCTGCCCATTCACACATCCACCAATAGTAAGGTTGCTCGCATTCCGGCCAATTTGTGAGATGGAGATTATGGGCCCTTCAACTTCTGGAGCCAGCACGCGGCCCTTCCTGCTGGCTCGTTTCAGTTTAACGACTGCTTGGAGTTGGTTTCGTCTCCTTCAGCCCTGCGTTTGCGTCCTGCTGAATTGTTGTGACCATTGGAACTTGCGCTGCAATCGCGGGCGAAGTGGCCCGACTTTCCGCATTTAAAACATTTGCCAGAACCATGCTTTTTCTCGCCGAGCAGTTGGATAATTTTCTTCAGCATTTCATTTGTCTCGTCCGGTGTTTCCACTTCCACGCGATGTGCTTTGTAGGCTGGTCTACTTAGGAGCGCCGCCGTTTCACGCGTCTGAGCATACGAGACAGTTTCAGCAAATGTTGGCTTGGGATTCGCGTACGTCTCTCGCTTGGTATACACGTCCCGCATTCCGTTGATGAACCTCTGGATTTTTACTCTTTCGAGGTGCTCACCAGATGCATCTCCAATTGCCAAATGAGCCAACCTTTCGATCTCGGAAGCGAATTCCTGTAATGTCTCGTTGGATTTCTGGCAGCGATTCTCCAGCTCCATCTGGTAAATCTGTCTCCTGTGCTCGCTACCATAACGTCTTTCCACTGCACCCATTAACGCATCGTAACTGTTCCTTTCACAATCAGGAATAGTCTGCAAGATTTCCGCTGCAGGTCCTTTTAAGGCAACGAACAGTGCAGCGGATTTATCCTCCATGCTCCAGTGATTTGCTGTAGCTGTCTTCTCAAACTGGAGCTTAAAGACTTGGAAAGGAATCGTGCCGTCAAAGGATGGGGTCTTTACCTTGGGCGCGCTGGTCGAAGAAGGTGGGCGAATCAACTGCATATCTCGGAGGCGACCTTCCAACTCTTCTACCTTTGCTTCGACTTTCTCCTGAATTAGCTCTTCGATTTTATCTTGTCGTTCCTCGATTTTATCCTGTCTCTCTCTGAGTTCCGCGTTATCTTTAAATAAATTCTCCTGTAGCTGAGTAATCTTTTCATCTAGCTGCGATGACATGTACGTTTTCTGTGCTTCCAGCTGCGATGACATGCGTGTTTCCTGCACTTGCAGCTGGGATGAAATCTGTGATGACATCTCTGACATGGCAGCCAATAACGTGTTCATGTCCATAGCTGGTGATGACGACGGAGCCTTTTGCTGTTCTTCAACCTTCCCGGATGTCTGCTGCATATCCTTCGACGAACAAGCGGCCTCATCCTTCTGTTCGTCCTTTGCGGATGTATCGTCGGGTTTACCTTGGAAGTCGTATTTGTCCACGTCGATGCCTTCAGCTTCCATAGCCTCTCGCAACCGAGATAACAATTCCACTTTTCTTCCGGAGGTGGCCAAATTACGCTTTTCCAACTCCTGTTTCAGTTCCTCAATCTTTAAGTCCTGAATTTTTGTCATTTTCGGAAGTTTATCCTCCGGGATTTATTTAACAATCCCACTTCTGACACCAATTGTTACGATTATCCTCGAAACCTTGAGGGATTTCCCAAATATACTCGGGTCGTATCGCTGGATTGTTAAATAAATGCTAACGATGACCGAATTGTA
>NW_023475850.1:0-3139 GCF_013731165.1 Rhagoletis pomonella
AAAAACTACTTACGTACCGAATTTTAAGCAAATCGGACCATAAATACGATTTTTTCGAATAGATCGGTACCTGGACCACTTCCCGGAAAATGGGTCATATATGCTAATATATGCTAAATAGCTACTTACGTACTAAATTTTAAGTAAATCGCACTATAATAAGATTTTTTCGAATAGACCGGTCCCTGGTCCACCTACCCGAAAAAAGTAAAATTTTTTTAGCCTAAAACATGGTGGTTACCGAAAGCTATTTGTATACAAAATTTCATGAAAATCGGACCAGCCGTTCGCGAGATTACCTGTTACAAAAAAAAGGGACTTCTCTTTATATAATTATAGTATAGATGTAGTGCTTATAACTTGCTGAATTTATACTTGTTTAAATAAAATAATAATTGTTTAATTTGTTTGTAAAATCAAAATGTAAAGAAAATGAAATTCATTCAGAAAAATTTTCTTATAGAATAAACATATCTCCTTTTAAATAAAATTAAATTGCATATATATAATACACGCTATTATCCTTGCTATTTATAAAAGATTTCCTCTTCAGATCACTTCCACAGTTGCCACTGGTGAGTCATTTTGCAATTTAATGCTTGGTACATTTTCCCCGATTTTGCATTTTATACAATTGCATACTTGTGGAATCGAAAAACCTTTTTAAAATACAAATTAATTATATCGGAATGAATGAAATATTTTTCTCAAAAAAAGAATATATCCTCCAACACCCATCCTTGATCCAAAAAAAAATTGGTAGATATCTACAAATGTACATTTATGTTGATGCTACAAATGTACATTTAAAATTATAAAATTTTAATTTCAACATTCAACTTACCAAAACTGACAAATTCGGCCAACAGAATTCCAGCTTGCTGCATTTTTTTCTATTTTGGTATATTTAAAGGACAATTATGGTACAAACGAAAAATAACATACGGCAACCATAGTCAGCACACACTAAAGTAAACAAACTGGAGATTAATAGTAAATTAACTAAAAATAAACTCAACAAACCTTGTGCTTAATAACTTTACTTTTTTTTCGTTGTATACTAGCATTAGTAATAAAATTTGCCATAAATAATTCAAAAAGGTCATATTTTACAACGCTTTTATCAACTTGCAATGTTGTGTGCCCAGACCACCATACCATAAATATAGCAAAGGTCTTTATGGCATACCTAGTCTAGATATCAACCTCGTCGTAGGTATCATATCAAAGACATACAATTTGAAAAACTCTAGAGATAGATGTCGCCTCGACAGAAGAAGTTAAAAATATGCACTACATCAGTGATGCAATTGATGGTACAATTGTACTTTTTTGGTACATTTTTGAAGCCAAAAGGACAGTGGTACTACATTGACATTTTTGATAAATTTTTGTCAAAATACGGCACTGCACCACCATTATATCGAAATACCACACTGTGTATACCTGGAAATTTGAATTTTTGTGGATAAAAATATAGCCATCATTCTCTTCCTCATAGAAGTAAATACATGGTGTTTGTTAAAAAGCAAACTATTGCTAAAATCAACAAAAAGTGGCTGTCATAATAGGTCTATTCATAAACATTTACAGGAAGTACTTACAGCGAGAGCGTAAAAGAAACATAGAGGGATTCCTATTGGTTTGGTTTCCCATAACCATTAAAATAAAAAAAAATCTTAGATTTAAATTATGCATCCATATTTTCATTTCACTAATTTTGTTTTTCAATTCAATTCATCTTTATTCAGTCTATGATTAAAAATCTTACAGACTAGATTACACAGATTACAAAAATAAGTATTATACGATAATAGTGTTAACATAGCAGTGCATGAACTAAACCGAAGAGTAAAACGATTCAAGCGTGGACTTAAATAAGGATCTTGATGATGAAAATTCGATATCGATCTTCTTAGAGATGTTATTAAATTCCGAGAGCGCTCTAAATATAGGCGCTAACGAATAGAAATTTGCCTTAACTACACTAAGATAAAAGGGAGGTTGAGATCGTAAGGTTCTGTGAGGAACATTGAAATTTATTAGCTCTAGTAGTTCAGGGCAATTGATCTTCCCACAGACCAAATCAAAGAGAAACATAAGGAGCTGAATAATTCTTCTTTTTTCTAATGACTGCAAATTTATTAGCTGACAGCGGGCCGCATAGGGCGGAAGCGGGTCGGAAAAATTAAGTGGTTGAAGAGCAAATCGAAGGAACTTTCTTTGAACCCGTTCGATTCTCATAGAATGACAGCTATAAATAGGACTCCAAATGACTGACGCATACTCTAATTTTGAACGTACTAACGAGTTAAAGAGATTTTTCCTAGTGTAAGGGTCCTTAAAGTCCCTCGCATATCGACGTAAAAAAGCTAAGTTACTATACGCCTTTGGGAGCAAGTAGCATACATGGTTTACAAAACAAAACCCGAATCAAATACTACACCCAGATCAACAAAATCATTGACCAAAGCGAGCTTCTGATTTAAAATTGAGTAACACGAAGCCAATTTACAAGGGGATCTAGAAATTGACATATGGAAGCATTTTTTTATATTGAGCGATAGCTTATTAATTATACTCCAACTGACTAAATTATCCAAATCATGCTGCAGATAGAGGACATCGGACGGACAAGTTATTTTACGAAACAATTTGAGATCATCGGCGTAAAGAAGATATCTGCAATGTTTGAAGCAAGTACCGATATCATTAATAAACAGAATAAATAAAAGAGGGCCTAGGATGCTACCCTGAGGAACACCTGACGAAGCAACAAAGGACTTGGATTTATAATTTTCAATTTCTACAAAAAGAGTTCTATCTGTAAGGTAAGATTTCAACCATGACAGGAAAACAGAAAGAAAGCCCATACACTGCAGTTTACTTAGCAAGATAGCATGTGAAACTTTATCAAACGCTTTCGAAAAGTCAGTGTAAATAGTATCGACCTGACAACCGCTTTTAAATGCTGAGACACAGTATTCCGAAAATACCGCTAAGTTAGTGACTGTGGAACGACCACAAACGAAACCATGTTACAAACGAAAGAAAGTTTATCCTTAACCACTTTTTCAAACAGCTTAGAGGAGACCGTTAGTTTGGAAATAGGCCTATAATTAGATACATCATTTCGGCA
>NW_023475851.1:0-3138 GCF_013731165.1 Rhagoletis pomonella
AGTTATTTAAAACAGAGACATAACTATTATAAGAGAAAAGAATAAAAGTCAATCAGTAACCCAGTTCGGCCCAGTTCGGGGCTTGGTTTGGGACCCCTTTGGGGACTATCTCTGAATACAATATTTAAATCTGCTTTTAATTAAGAAGTGTATTTGATTTGTGATTTTATTCATCGAATAACTAAAAAACAAATTTTATTTGTGATTTCATTCCTCTACCAAATAAAAAATAAAATTTATTTATTTATTTATCACATGGTAAAGCAAAACTGCATTGGATATTGAAGCGTTGTAAGTTCAAATGGGACGTCTGTGGGAATAAATAAGACTCCTGGCAGAAACACGTCTTCTCCTTTGCCTCATCTGGTAATAATTCTTGCTGCAATTACATTGGTCATAATTTTTTTTTACTAACAATCTACCAAACAGATAAACAGGTAGACGAAGATTCTAGAAATGGTCCAGATATATTCTGTTTGATTCCCTGTATCACCTTCGATCGGCACGAAACAAATCTTTGTTGCAAGCCATATCCTCAATTGCCCGCAATTTGTAATCCTAGAAACCCCACCAAACCGGAACTGGATGATAACCCTTTTCGACCCGTGGAATTTGTTCGGGTACTTCCTTTGATTGCTTTGCATACATCCTGTTATTTTCCTTGTTAAATTATTCCCTCACAATAAAAATGTATTCATCGGTGAGCACGATTTTCCTGTGCAGGTTATCAACGCGCTTCACCAAAAGGCGTATACATTTTTCCAGTGATACGGTTATAGTTATCTGACCACTAAAGGGTAAAGCAAATTTGAATTCCCGGTACAGAATGCCGCTTTATAGGTCATATGTTTCATAAGCCATGTGGTAAAAACGTGTATATTCAACTTTTCTATTGGAAGGGGTGACTAAGTACAAAGTACATAGGCGGCCGCTGTGGCGTAGTGGTTATCAGTGCGCGCTATCATTTCGCAGGGCCTCGGTTCAAGCTCGGTTCAACCCAACATCAACAAATTAAAAAACAAAAAAGTTTTTTTTTTTTTTTACTAGCGGTCGTAGTGTATTTCTGCTATGAAAAAACAGGTCCGCATAATAATGCAATCCCCGTTCGAAGTCGGCATAAATCTGTAGGTCCCTCCCCTTTGTGTGACAGCATTAAGGCGCACGCTACAAATCAGAGGAGAAGCTCGGCCAAATACTAACATACGTGTAAACGCCAATATATTATCATAAGTGCATAGTTATCTATATAAGAAATCTAAGGTGAATCAAAAGTAAATAAGTGTTACGACTTAGTTCGTGTAGGTTGTTTTTACTTATGATTATATATTTATATTTGTATAAATTAACCTACCCGAATTAAATCGTAAGAAGTGATATAAATATGTATAACTCGCCACACATTTTTTTATTTATCTTATCGCAGAACAACAAAATCTACCAATAAATGAGAGTAATAGATACAATAAACACCAGTGGAATTGAAGTAGAGAACAGAAATTTGAAACGAAAGTCACCTCGACGAAAACTTGGGGCGGTTAGAAATTGTAAAAGGAAATTGGATTTAGCAATACAATAATCTGCATTTAAGTGGCTGCTTTTGTTTCACGCTTTCGTACTGTTCACAGCATATCTGTACATATGTATGTTTGTACGCAGTTGTATAGAAGAGAGTAACTAAGTGTGAGCCATACCATTATATTTGCCATTGGCTACTTTTATCTTATTGTGCTATTTATATAAGCATTTTTTCGCACTTTGAGCGCTTTTGGCACCTGCTTATTTATTTGTTGATTTTGGCTTCTTTCTTTCTTTTGTGCTTGGTGGGGGAAGAGGTGCCCAATTGAAACCAATATCTACTATAAAAGCCATTAAGAGCCACTCAAATTTTGTAAGCATTTAGTATTAATGGTCAGGCAAAAGAAAAAAATAACAAATATAAGAAAATGGTGTTCAAAAAAAAAAAAGAATAATGAGGGGTGGTTTAATAGCAAACTTGGAGTAAGAAATCAATATTTTCCAGATTTTTTGTGAAATATAACTGATTTTTTTAAATTAGAGGCATTTTGCTTCTAGGTACACAAATATCAAGAAGCAAAGCTTGGATCTGGCAAAACTCAGAAATTTGACCTAGCCTAGGAACTAAATTCCATGCAGAGGCCACTAGGAAAGCTGGTAACTTTTCTAATGGCATGTTCTGCAAGCAGAGGAAAAATTTATGGGTTCTTGTTGACATCTGTCAATATGAATTACTAAAAAATGTAGGAAACTCACCGATAGCAAGGACAACTCTTCGTTTTGTCAGAGTATTTCAAAGGCTTTTTCAACAATGTTGGGTGTTGATGAGAAGCAAAGTAAGCCGTGGGTGAGGCGTATGCGATTTTGTTTTATTTTAAAGTTGTAACCTATAGCCGGATAGGATAAATTTTCCAGGTGCAAAAGTCCACACATTTGATTCTGCGCGACAATGGAAGGATGAGCTGTATGAAATTTAGACCGATATAAAGATAGCGTGGAAAATTAATATACTAGGGTTCAGCTTGTTCAGTGGTGTTATGCGAATAGACAGAAATAGACGATGACCTCCTCTGCGATAGAAAGACCAGGTAAAGAAGGAATTGACTTCACTTATCATTGCCAGTTGGCGATTGGCTTGCTTCATTGGTCTCACCCAGAATCGCTTAGGCGGTTACAGTGCCAATCAAAAAGAGTAAGAGGAATATAAAATCGTTAAAAAGGCTGTCGTTGCTTCTTACAGTAAGTCAGATATGAGTGGTCCAGTTTTCAATGCAATGGAATTATGGTAGGCTGCAAAACCCCCTATCGATTTTCCTTCAAGAAGAAGAAGAGAAGAAATATGGTTGTTATTGTTATAGCGGCTACAACAACCCCGCAAAGATCGGTTAGTTCCTCAATCGCTGTGGTCAAGCTCAACCAACAGGAGCCCCAGAAAGCATTCAGCTGCGATTGAGTCTGTCCATATGAGATGCCTCGAATCAGTCAGGGTGTATCTCCGCATTCCGGGCTCTCGTCCTTTGGCACATCTGCGTTTACTCTGCTCGGGTACGAGTTTAACCTGTTTCAGTAGCCAGAGCTAAGTTGGTCTATTGTGGTCCGAGTCTCCCGAGGCAGTCGAAGCTC
>NW_023475852.1:0-3138 GCF_013731165.1 Rhagoletis pomonella
GTTGGAGAAACTATTATCTCCTGTCCACCCTTGATTTAAGGTGCCGTCCTTAAATTTTATTGCATATTTCTTCAATGGTGCTGTCATTTATTAACGCTTTAAAATGGGACTTTTATATGCGAGGAGTGTCCCAGTGATACGAATGAAAATGTATGTTATAAATATGTGCAAAGATTCCTCCCACTAAATTTTGGGACTTTTCAGCCAGTAGGTCGCTATCATTTCTTAACTGTATTTTTCACAAATATGTATGTAAAGACTCCCATTGCTAACAATTTTCATTCACTAATCGTACAATAAAAATAAACTTGTACTTTTTAGCTTAATTTAAATTACAAAAAAAAATTTCAGTGTACACATAAATTTTGTAGATGCATTGTGATTTCCCTTCAATATAAAAAATTTTGAGCAGAACTGATCTATTGTCAGACTTGGATTGTTGGGATTTTTCATCGGGCAAATAAGAAAAAAAAAAACATTTTTTCTTTTTTGATATTGTTTTTGAGTTTTGTACCACGATTATTTTATTAGGAAAAATGGAAAAAGCAACAGAGTCTAAGCAGTAGAAGTTATAGCAGCTATCTTGGAGATCACCACATCTCCTCATCAGACTTCTTTTTTCTAGACTTTCAGCAAGGATCGAACCAGCGTCACTGATGTGCAAAGTCAGAAGCGTTAACCACTGAGCTATGCACACCCCGTAAACTCGTATTGCTAATTCATTTCCCTTATTCAACCTACTGCTGCCAGGTGCAACTTATTTGCCGTTGTTAAAATTTTCTTAAACACCCTGAACCTTGATACTCGTACAATTATAATTTTTTGGGTTCCCTACACTTAATATAACATAGCATTCTAAAATACAGTATAGAGGATTGGTTAAATTTGGTGGTCTGTCAGTATATTTTTCTGCCCACTTGTTTTATAAGGTTGACATGTATAAGTGGACAAAATGGATGTGGATATAAGAACGAATTAATTTCTCACAATATTAAAATTTGGTGAAGATACGCAATTAACTTTTTTCGGGTTTCTGAGAATTTGTCATATTTAAAATCTGACTGAATTTTTATTTTTAACGACTTCACAAAAATGAAAAAGGTTATCAATTCGTCGGAACATTTTTTTCAGCTCAAGAAACAAGCAATAAAATTTTTAGAAATTCTCGAGAATGTTATAGCATAATGTGCTTTCGGCAATCTAGCAACGAGAATGTCATCCATCACCTCCTTATATATTCAGATAAAATAATAAGCAATTTGCGTTTAAAAAAACACTAATAACAGAACTAATGATCTGCCAGATGATGCTAAAAGTTACTGAAAGCAACTTAGGAAACTTACTATAGGTGCATTTTTTTGTTAGCGTGCGAGAAAAGAACGCTCAACTGGGATAAAATTTCCTTTCAGCGACTTAAGCAACCCTGTTGGTTGCTGGCAATAAACATGTGATAATTTTATCGGGATTTAGATAAAAAAAAAAACCAATTTAAATGAGTAATTACGCAAGGTATTGGCGTAAAATATAAACTTATTTAAAATATAAGTCACGTATATGAGGAAACAAAAATTTCCCTCTCTACTTTCCCATTAACAATTCACAATAGAGCAGTTTTTTTCACTTAATAACACTACCTTTCAGGTCGCGTATTTTTAACCGACCTGGCTGAACTCGGATAAATAGCCGAGTTTGTTTTGTTGCTATGCGTGTATTTCGTCATTTAAGCGAGTGTTCTTTTGTAGCTTGGTTGTAAAAGAATGCACCTTATGTACTGTTAGTTTAAAGTTTCAAAAAATTAAAAAAAACTTTCCTTATATTATTTTTATTCTATGATTAACCTGAATTTCTTATCGTTTCATTCCAAACTTTTTTAAATGATTAATTTCAAATGAGTTAGAGTTTTTTCCTCCAAACACAAAATACATTTTGCGGAAATTCCTTAACCCATTTCATCCCAGAGGAAAAAAATTTTGTAATTTTTTAATAAAACGTAGTACATGAGCCATTTTAGGCCTAAAAACGATGGAGAAGTGATCAAAATATTTTAGTCACATTGGGCTTCCTAGGGTGGGCCACTATTACCTTGGGCGAGACAATATACTAAAAAAGTTTGAAAAACAATTAATTAAATATCTAATAAATAATAAATGTTTATGTTGTTTTGTGATAGGCATCAAAACATTCGGCATGGAAGGCAAGATTTCATCTTTCATCTGACGCAGGGTTGCTGGCCGACAGAAAAAAACGCCCAGACAGTTAGGCAATTTAGGAAAGGTTTCAAAACCAGGGCGAACTCCTGTAAGAACAACCATAGGGACCTAGTGACCGATGTCAGATACATACTTAAAAAATAAATAAAAAGAAACAAATAAAAATAAATAAATAAAAATAAATAAATAAATTGGAGGGTACACTTTTCCACCCCACAGAATTTTAGCATCACTTAAAGTTGTGGAAGAGACGAACCCCATCCCCCCCGTCGATGATGACGGAGTAGATGTTCTATGCCTTACTATTATGAGTTGGGTTTGGTCGAAAGCTGAGGTAAGTTCAGCCGATCCAGACTCTAGCGAAGGTCCCACTAACCTCCACCAAATAAAACACACTATTCTCGTGTATTTACTTCGAACACACACACACACACACATGCAGCGCTATGACTAGAGTGCTAGCAACCTTATGTCCAAAGAGAGGGAGAGGGAGAGAGTATAGTGACGTTAGTTGACGTCAAGCGGTCGAGCCGGAGCGGATGACGATGAGTACTGAAGAGCCAAGTGGGGAGAGCACGGCGGGTGGCTCTCACTGCACGTCTATGCCAGCTATGGGCGCTCGCATACGAAACATCGTAAGAGATATATCGCAGATGTAGACCGTTCATCGCAGAGAATATGCGATAAATGGTATGAGATATCTCTTACTCTCATACCATTTATCGCATACCTAACTATGCGTTTAGCCACTGCTTTTTCGTATTTGCTTTGATTCCGAGTAGGAAAGAAGCGGTGTTATTCGGAGAAACGTTGTTCAGACAAAACGAAATAAATTAAATAAAATTTTCGCAACATTTATAAAAAACTTACAACAAATTGGCACTGCAATGGTATGCGATCAAATGCCCACGTACAAAAATTTCCCTGC
>NW_023475853.1:0-3138 GCF_013731165.1 Rhagoletis pomonella
GTGAAGTCGTTTGGGTGAACTCTAAACGACGTCGTTACGTTACGTCGTTAGTCGGTTGGGTGAACTCGAAACGAATCCGTTTCTTCGAACCTACAAGTTTTTTGAGGAACCTTCGGTTTAGGTTGGACAAGTTCCACGCCCAAATTTTTATATATCTAGGCATAAAAAAAAGTCATTCATTTGGATAGTAAACCGTTTTTATTATGACAATTTTTTATCATGACAGAATATGGAATCCACAATGTACACTTGTGCTCAGAATATTAAGCCAGCTACATCTTTTTTTCAGTATTCATAATATTTTTCATATAAAATGTTTTTTTTTATAAAGGTAAAGTTCACTCTATTGGCCTTATTAATAAAAAATAAAATTTGTGGGAATAAGGTTTTTTTTTTTTTAATTTGGTAGAAAACTGTACTTTTACTTTACAGCGTGGCGACGAACAACTGTTACCCAGGTTTGTTTGAGAAATAAAAGGGTCCTTTATAGATTTTGCGAAAAAAGTATTTTATTGTTAATTTTTCACAGATTTTACTTTAGTCGGATTAATTAGTGTTTAAATTGTTATCCTTATTTACATTTGCCAGCAGTGTAAACTTTGAGAGAAAAGTTCATTTGGCACGCAAGTCTTTTTCAGGTGACAGAAGGTAGAAGTACGCTGTAATTGTTGATGCCCAGCTCTCAAAAATGATTAATATACTTTTAATATTATTTCAGAAGCGTTTCAGCAAAAATTCAACGAATGATGGGGCGAATAACCAAAAGATATTTCCATTATGCTGGAGACAGGATCTCAAAACGGAATAAAAGGAATGTTTCACAGTCGTCTGCATAAATACATATACTATCTGTCATATTGATAAATTTTATCAATTATTTTTTTGTTACTTAATTTTAGTTATCTTTATAAAAATTGGGTTTATTTTTTAACATGGACCATATAGTTCAAAATTCAAAAATTGCGCAATATACATATGCATGTATGTGCATATAAAAAAATTAACAAGCTTCTTAAAAAATTTTAAGATTTTTATTCTGCATTAAAAAAACACATATGACTCAGTTTTAAAGTCCATTTAAGTTTGGTATGTATAATAGAATACAAGGTTGAAGTGCCTTAAAGCATGCATTTTCTGTCATAAAATTCATATGGATGATAATGCGCAGTACCGCAAAAAAATAACACCAAATCTCAATGTGAGTTTTGTTTTACTTCAACCCTGTGTTCTATTATACTAACATTTTATGGACTATAAAACTGCTTTCTATGTGTTTCTTAAATGCAGATTAAAAAGCTTTAAATTTTTATGAAAGCTTTTTGAAATTTTTTTATATATACATACATATATATGTATGTATGTATACTGCACATTGCTTTAATTTTGAACTACATGGTCCTTGTTAAAAAATAAACCCAATTTTAATTAATTTTAAAGATAACTAAAATGAAGTAACAAAAAAATTAATTGTTAAAACTTATATTATATTAAAATATATTAAAATTTTTGTTTGTATTTTATGACTGAATGTTTACCTTATTTTCTTTTTTATTACAATTTAAGTATTTATGTATATTTAAAAAACTTTGAAAAAATTCAATGAATTAAATTAAACTATTTTAAACTAAAAAAATTGTTTTTTTTTTGTTCGCCGTTTTGCTGTTGGCTGGTATATCGTTCTTGCGGGCTGCAGGGGAGTCGTTTTTGGGACCATCCGACGAGTCGTTTTTGCGACCCGCCGGCGAACAAATTGTTCTCCAAAACGAGTCGGAAACGAAGTCGTTACGACGTCGTTTGGCAAATTGGGCTATTGTTTGCATGCAACTAAATAAAATTTGTTGCTTTTCTACTCTTTCTGTTGACGTTCGGATTGTGTACGTGTAAGAAGCCGATTGTGTACATGTGAAAGGCCGAATAAAGTTCGTTTCCCAGGAAAGTGTTTGGCGGGCACTGACGTACATACACATGTACTGATATTAAGGTAATAGTATCCACGGATGTTAATAAGAACATTGCCATATTTATTTTAATTTTTTTTATAAATTGTTTTTTTTTCACAACTCTTCTCCAGCTTTTGGGGTAATATTAACATATTTAGCATAAGTCTAGGCGCGTAAGCTTATAATAAATTTTCAGAATATGTTCAATAAGTTTGCCTATAGAAATCGCAGTGTTTATAAAAATTTGTTTAAGTTTGAAATTAAAATGTGTGAATAATATATATAAAATCATAATGTGGTGAATTATATAAGAAGGTGGTGACTGTGTGTTGGGGTGGGTGATTATCAACTAGGGACCTCCATTCAAAATTGGTGCATATCTGGAGGTCATGGAAGGGAGGGTTTAGAAGCACGAGTGCCAGTTCATCACGGCAACTCATAGATGAGAGAAGGAGGAATTCTAGTCCATCTTGTTTTTTTCCAACCAACATTTGTTTTTTTTTCGTGAAGCCAGTGCACTCAACAAATTTTTTTTGTAACAAATAAAAAAGGACTCTGCAATAAAGTGTGATGTAGGTAGGAGCCGTAGAGGAAAGGCCGCGAATCCCCCAACCACTGTTTGCTAGCCAATAGACGGGTCCCGACAGACCTACTCCTCGCAGTATCTGATGGTACTCAACTGATCAATAGATTGAGTGACATCTACTTGATATTACCCCGGTAAAATACCCCGAAATCATTACAAGTAAGGTATATATAAATGCTTTTATAAAAGGCGGCGTGGCACATCCCATAGTCGTGGACATTTTGATCAGCTTTAACTTCGGCGCCATATGTCACATGAAATTGAAATTTAGTATGCAGACGTATATTATAGTAAAGTTCACTGAATATAAAATTTCGTAAAAGTGCTACGAAAAGCCTTCGTAGTCTTGGTTTTTGTACAACGTACAAATCTTTCGTTCATAATACGAACACATTTTCCACAACGAAACAAGATTTTACGAACCATTCGTAAATATAACGAAAGGACTTTCGTAAAGCCTTTTTTCAGTACAATTTACGAAATCTTTCGTTTATTTTACGAAACACATTCGTAAATTACTGAACAAATCTCTGTACGAATAATTGTGTATATTGTACGAAGGCATTCGTAATATTTACGTATGGTTTTAAAATTTACGAAATCTACAATTCT
>NW_023475854.1:0-3138 GCF_013731165.1 Rhagoletis pomonella
CCGAACTAAAAATGTTTTGATTTTACACAGACAGTGTGAGAGACCGTGTGTGCAGACATAAACGGCGTCAACATGGCAGCTAGAATATCAAAAAAGTTCGATTTTGGTTCAAATGTCCCGCAAACGGCTTGTCAAACCGGCAAACACGACCACACAACTCAAATACCTTGAACCAAAGGGATATTTTTCTTGCATGGTCGAGCCGCTTTTGTGGTGTATTTGTATAAACAATCGATAGTACAAAACAAAATCGAATGATTGAAAAAAATTACTATCGATAGTATAAACAGTGCAATTGATTTTACCCCAACACTAAATCCTTGTATAAATCGTCGAATACCTCCACAAAATAATAACAAAAAACATTTTTTCCGTGTTAACCAAAGGCATTGGCATTTTCTTACAAAATGGTAATTGGCAACGAAGAGAATTCACCCTCTCCAGCATCACCTCCGGTAGATCAGGAAGACTCTCCACCATTGCCAGCCCCAGTAGGTGAAGCATTGGGCGAGTTGCTGGAACAATTGGAGGATTATATCCCAACTGTACCAGATGCTCTTACTGCAAGATATTTGAACCAGGCAGGATTTGAGACAATGGATCCTCGTATTGTGCGTATAATTTCAGTGGCAGCGCAGAAATTCATTTCCGACATTGCCAATGACGCATTGCAGCACTGCAAAACCCGAACAAGCAGCCAACACTCTGGTGGTCATGGTTCAAACAAGGTAAGTTGTTTGGCAACATAAAAATTAAAGATTTTGTTGCAATCCAATTTTACTTCTAGGATAAGAAGCCGAATAAGGATCGACGATATACTTTGGCCGTCGAAGATCTTACACCAGCTTTGGCCGATCATGGCATTACAATGCGAAAACCACAATACTTTGTGTAAACCACATCAATAAAACTTTCATCTGCAATGAACCTTTAAAATTATTGGCTTTTATGGAATTATTGAAATTATTTAATCTCTCACAAAACGTCTAATTGCGTTTTTTTTTATTTTCAAAATACGTAGAGAACTAACGTAGATAAATTTAATAAGTGCTTTTTTATTTACGTGTTTTCATTATTTAAATTTCTTATTTTTTTTTATAAGCAGATCACTTTGGGGATAATGCATAGAACTAATCACCTACGCGTTATTTTCAAAACATAAAGATATTCCCCTGGTATCCGCCTCTCCATAAACTTAATTGCAATAAAACCTAAGCTAGTCAAATCTTGCATCAATTCGTCCGGCTTGTTTTCGTGAAGTGTCAGTAAATAGAAGACTCCTTTAACAGATAGAATACCATCCAGACTCTTAATCAACTCATCAACAACACGTCGACCAAGTAATCCGCCTGCCCATGAGTATACAAGATTACTTGGCTTTTGCGATTCGGCAAGTGATTGATATTTGAACTCTTCGTCTGTGGTTACAACATAAGGCGGATTGAATATAAGTAAATCTATACACTTTTCTCGTAGAGCGTCCATCAAGTTACAATTTATGCTATCGACATGCGTGCAATTGCGATTCGCTGTTCGCCTCGTCATTTTACATGCATATGAATTGATGTCGGTAGCCAAGCATAGCGTTTTATTCAGTTTCTTAGCCAATGCTGTTACAATTATTCCACTACCGGGTCCAATTTCCAAACAAACTAGAGGTTGTAAGCCTTCGAGGTATGGGAGATCAGCTTCTAGGGCATCCAGCAATAGAAACGTATCTTCTGCAGCCTCATATACCTGCTCGTAATCGGCCGCTGTTAAGTGGTCTGTATAGGGTGTTTCCATCTTCACTTTTCTAAGAAATGTTTGTGCTTATAGCTGAATCCAACAGAGCTTGCCTACGCCGCTGCTCCTTCTCGATTAGTTTGTACAAGCCAGCCAAACGATCCTGACTTGTGCTAAGAATATTTGTTATAACTGTTACCTTGTGCTTCACGTTAATTAACTCCTTGACCTTGCTCGAAAATTCTGGAATATTATGCTGTGCTTTTTCAATTTCAACCAATTGCTCTGAAAGTGCGGTCAACTGTTTCTTCAATTCTATTTGTGAAGCCCTAGTGGCTTGGATATGTTCATCTAATTTTTCCACCGATGGCTTGAACAAGTTTACGATACCCTCTGCCAAGATATCTCGAGTAGGATTGGTGCAGAAATTTTCTGTATTCTCATCTAGTGATGTTACAGTGCTATCCGAGTCCTTATCCATTGTTGGATTGATAAATATTAACAAATACTTATATTTCCACAAACTTTTGCGATTTCCATATCGAATACGTGTGAGGAAAAAACAAATACGGCCGTGTAGAGGTGGGTAACTCAACTCAGGGTTGAGTTATTGAGTTGATTCCTATAAGTGAATCGGTAATTCAGACTCCCTGTCCAAAAAAAATGTAACTCAGTAACTCAGTTGATGCCGTAGGGCTCACATGAATCAATTGAATCATAGTGGCTCATATTTGTCCATATAACTCTCTCGCTTCGCCACAGTGTTTAGCATGGCAAAGTCTTGCA
Organism: Rhagoletis pomonella; assembly: GCF_013731165.1. Lineage (NCBI taxonomy): Eukaryota > Metazoa > Arthropoda > Insecta > Diptera > Tephritidae > Rhagoletis > Rhagoletis pomonella. Next base: position 2,512 of record NW_023475854.1, read on the forward strand.
TTTTGTTTTTGCACGAGGCGAATTTATACAAGGTGGTGGCAAGAATACAACAATAACCACCACATGTATTTTGTATTGCGGGTGTTATGTCAAATCTCACAAATTCTTATAATTTCGTTTTTTTTTTTAGTTTTTCTCGAAATATGTATGTATGTAAGATATATAAAGATGTGCATATCAAATCAATTGCCTTTCCAACCATATCCACATTTTGAAATTCGGTACAATAGGTTTCGAAATATAAGCTTTTGAAAATATTGAAAATTCCACCTTTACCCTCCCCCTAGCACCGCCCTATTAATTTGCACACAAAAAAAATTACACCTTTCAAATCAGTAGAAAGAAGCTGACCACCCCCACTTTAAAGTTTTGTTTTATCTCAACGGCCGCTATACCGCATCTATGCCTCAAAACGAGTCTACGATACGAATGAGTGTAACATACAAAGAGTCAAATGAGTTAGTTGAATGAGCTGACTCCTTAAAGTGAGTTGGAGTCATTGAGTCAACTCCTATAAATTTGCTGAGTTACCCACCCTTACGGCCGTGTGATTGACCAAATTGGATTTATAGAAATCACAGGGTGTTTGTAAGTAAATAAAATCTAATGCAAACAACGTTTTGGATC
>NW_023475855.1:0-3138 GCF_013731165.1 Rhagoletis pomonella
TGTTCACATAGTTAATTGCTAAGTATTTAATACGTATGTGTATATATGCATACATATGAATGGAAAGGCCTGTTGATGTTGAAAACAAATAAAATTTAATTTGAAATAAAATAAAGTGTTATAATTACTTATTTATTTTTATTTATTAGATATTTAATGAAGAAATAAAGTTTCTTAATATTATTACATTTTTTTCAGCACATATAGAATTTTTATGATATTTACAAGTATTTATATTTGTATTTTTAATATATAAATTCTTTAAATTTGGACAATTTAAATCATCTAAATTATATAAAATAATATCGTATCCGAATAAACGTTGAATCCATCTGATTTTCTCCAATCCTTTAGCATAGAATATATAATTTTTTCTTTTCATTAATGAATGGATATATTCAATAACAGTCATTAAAGCCGAATCACCCTCTTCCCATTTTAATCCATGATGATTATGATATAACCAGTTGTTAGTTGTTTTATCCCGTATCGTTAACTTGGATTCTTCAAAAGGAGGTTGAATAAGAAACGTTGTTACATGTGAATCATATGTTGATATGCTGACTTCTTTAGCAATAAATTTCTTATTAAAATAGACTCCCTGAACGTCTGTAACCAACGTATATTCCTCTGACATTATATAGCTTGAGCTTTTTTTTAAATTAGCTTAATTGCTGTTTATTATAGTTATATTTAATGTTTTTTCCTAAATACTTTATTAAATGTTCAGGAGGATATAAGTTTTTTCCAAAGCTATCGAAATAATTAATCTCATTATCGTTTTCCAGTATTTGAACTATCCAAATTTATTATTCCACATTCTCTCTTAAATGGTTTACGTGGTAAAGTGTCACACATGAATACCCCTCTAAAATTTGAAATAAATTTTGAATACTTCTTTAAGTCTACATCAGTAAGAGGTCTTCTGGGTAGCTTCATTAAGAGTTTTTTTGGTATGGTTTTAAATATAATCCGAATCCCTTTTTATAAGGCTTTAAAAACATTCCTTTTCCCATTGAAATAGCTTCCATTGTATTATTATGACGTTTCGCCTCCAATAACTGCTCCTTTCCAGTTTTTATAGCATTGATTGTTTTAATAATTCCTGCTGTACCGCCAGATAGACTTCCAAGTGCTCCTAATGCTACGAATAAAGGCGCTAATGGGAGAAATCCTACAGATTTAGGTAATGATATTACACGTGGTGTTTTTATTTTAGATTTTTTTCCTCTAAAAATATTATTTACAACCTTTTGTGAAATTTTTATTGCATCTTTTAAGTTATCACTTTTCTTTAAATTTTGTTTAGCTTTTTTTTAAGCATGTTTGAAGAGCTGATAACCAGTTTTTCCTCCCGTTTTCTTAGTTTTACTATAAATGTTCCCCATACCGAATTTCGTTTTTGTCTTCATTATATTTGTAACTAACCAAGCATTTGTTTTCTCATTAAGATTGCTATCCTTCGTTTTAACTCTTTCCCAAGCCTTCTCAATTAATTTTTTATCAGCAATATGTCGGTTCTCTAAATCTTTATTATATAAATATGATATATCATGTACTCAACAAGCAGTGTCTAGTAGATTAATCCCTCAATCTCCTCTTACTAAAAGTTTCCGTAGTTTCGTTCCAGGTTTACAAAATTGATAACTAGGCAAATGAAGTTCAATAGGAAGCTTATTAATTATATTGATTATAAAACCTTTTCCAACGACTAACGATTTATAAATAAACCTTTTTTCATAAATAACTCTCATATAAAATAATATTATATTCAAATAAACGCTGAAGCTTTTTAATAAATTTATGGTTCTATATAATTAAATTTTAAATTTCTAAATACTAATTCAACAGTTAAGTTATATTCAAATACAATATTATTATGTGATTTAGAATAAACTTCTATATCATATATCGCTTCCCTATTTGTTGTACTATAATATCTTAACTTAGTCTTAATATCTAAACCCCTTCTTTTATATTCGTGTTGGTTTTGGTGTTGCTCCATAATATACTCCTCAATTTCAACTCCAACCACTGCTAAAAATTTGATGTTGTCATCCTCTTCATCCCATTTTTTGTTAAAAAAAGCATGGGCTGCTCTGACTGGGATGCCCAAAACCTGTAACCGGGGACCCTCATCTTCGTCTTCAATACATATATAAGGGTTTTTCATATCTTCAAAGCACAACATCTCCAATTCAAAACTGAAGTTGCACTCTCCATGATGCTCGCTATTGAGGATTCGATTTACACCAGGCATGATATGATGTGTTTTAGTAGCTTTAAACAAAGTAATAATTTCTAATGTACAGTATTAGCTTATTTATACACATTTCATAACTATATAAAAAGCATTGAGGTGAACTGTTGATAAAGAACATATTTAAATATACATATACTTTAATAATCTATTTTATGCTTCATAATATGGTTCAATAAAAAATGTGGAAATAATCTTAAACTCAATGTTGCTGTCAAAGAATATATTTATTTTTTATTACCCTATTTAAATTTTATTATATGAGTCAAATCAAATGCTAATATTATAAATAGCCTTGATCTTGATTTCATCATCATTGTTTGCCTAATAAGTATAGTAACGCCAAGTGGACGATAACGAATCCCACATAAACATAAAAAAAATGCTTATAAAAGTATGTGTATATTTAAATGTTTTATTCATCTAGCATTATTCATTCATATATTGCTAACTTAGTGAGAAAAGTCCTTAAGCATACTTTTTTATGAAAACTCATATTTTGATACAGAAAGCAGGAGATATTAATAATACATCGTTTCGAAAAAGATTAAGATACTTGTTTTTCTCGTTTATATTCATTGAAAGACAAATTTATTAAATTCAAAAGAGTCACCGAGTGTCTAACAAATTCAAAAATAATACGAAATCTTTTAATCTTTCATATATGAATGGAAAAGTCTCCTGATGTTGATGATGAGAACAAAAAAATTAATTTGAAATAAAATAAAGTTTTATAATTACTTATTTATTTTTTATTTATTATTAGATATTTAATGAATAAATAAAGTTTCTTAATATTACTACATTTTTTCAGCACATATCATAGAATTGTTATGATATTTACAAGTATTTATATTTGTATTTTTAATATATAAATT
>NW_023475856.1:0-3137 GCF_013731165.1 Rhagoletis pomonella
ACGTCCTCTTTGTAATTTCAAGGGTTTGGAGGGTTTATTTAAATGTTTTTTTTACCCCGCTTGACAATACGAAAGGAATGAAAAACTGTGTAAGCAAAATGCCCTTTTATACATTTACAAACAACGTTCCGCTAGATCTCACAAACAGCTAGACAAATCTATATACGGTAAAACATAGAATAGAAAAATAAAGTACACAAAGATGAGATAATCTATAAAATTGATTAGATAAAATATAAAGCCCGAAACACAACACCCGCCCCCGTAAAACGACCAGCCGGGAGGCTTTACTTCCTTCAATCTTCCCTTTGAACATCTAGCTCGAGAATCGCTAGCTTTGATACTGGACGCCTGTAACAACTATCAGCAGTCCTCACTTCAGCCGAGCGCGCTATACCGTCAGAACCATGGAACAACTGCAATACTCTTCCTCTCTTCCATTGGGAACGCGGCAAATCGACGTCGCATATAAATACGAGATCTCCAATGCTAATAGGCTTCGACGGCAAACACCACTTCGTCCTTCTCGTTAGGTCTGGTAAATACTCTTGTACCCATCGACGCCACATTCCATTTCTCAGGTTTTGTACAACTCTCCATTGCTTGCGCAAACACATCAATTTTGGTTCGTAAGGTGCAGGTGTTTGTGTGGAGTTTGTACAGCCCAGCAGGAAATGGTTTGGTGTTAGCGGTTCGGGATCTTCTGGCGTGACGGGAAGATGAGTCAGCGGCCTGGAGTTCACGATATTCTCTGCTTCAATTAAAAAAAACTTTGAAGCGTTTCTAATCGAGGCGCCTGTTCCTTTAACATCACTCGCAGCGCCTGTTTCACTGAGCGCACAAGTCGTTCCCAAACGCCACTTTCGCTGGGGTTTGCTGGTGTGGTAAATACCCATTTAATGCCTGCCGGTGCTAGCTCAGAGCCACTCTTCTCTAACTCTTTGGCGATGCCCACAAAATTCGTGCCGTTGTCGCTTCTCATCTGAACTGGAATCCCTCTGCCATTCAGGAAATTTCGGACAACCATCAAAAACGAGTCTGTCGAAAGGTCCACTGCAGTTTCGAGATGCACAGCTCTAGTAGTGAGACACGTGAACAGGGCGACCCATCTTTTTTCTCGTTGGCGTCGAATTATTACGAAAGTCGGTCCAAAGAAGTCCAAACCCGTATACGAAAATGGCCTCACATAAGGCGTGACACGATCAGGAGGAAATGCAGACATTTGTGGTTGACGTGGCGTCGCTCTTCGCATTCTACACAACGGGAATTTTGCTTTTATGCTGTTCAACAGTCTGCGAAGGGACGGGATCCAAAAGCGTTGTCTTATTTCACACATGGTCGTTGATACGTTGATATGATAACCCTTGTTGTGGTAATTCTGGGCGATGAGACGAGTCAACTGATGCAGTTTAGGTAATTGTCAAATATTAAGAAGCCTGTGTGGTATTGTCGTACGATTTCTGCTAGTCTGTCTTCCACGCTATTCGTACACCTACAACATGACATACGGGGGTTGCTGACAGTTTTTCTGGTGAGAAGACGAGCACTTCGTTCTTGTCTTTTGACAGCATCAAGCTGAAATCAATACATTGTGTAGTTTGCTATTAATTGAAATAAAGTTGCATTAAGTTAAGTTGAAACATTAATTGTATAAATCTGACGGATTTATTAGTAATATAATCGGCCTTCGCGTTTCCTCTGGAAGACACCTGGCTCGCTCTACTCTTCCGTGTGCGCGAATTAAACCGTTTTCGCCGATATAGGGGTTCAGCGACTTGAGCGGTCTGGTAGATGAAACAGCGACTCTCCGCCGTAGGTTCTCCAAATCTGACGAAAATACCTCCTCCTGCACGCATTTTAAGATATACACCTCAGCGTCCGCCTCTTCTTTCATACTCAGCTCTCCGATGCGCAAGTCCTCATTCTGTCGCTTACGGTTAAGATTTTTTACAAATCGCCACACCCACGCCATCGTACGTTTCAGTCTACGAAAATTTGAAAAGCGGTTAATTCGAGTTGTCAAAAAAACATACCCGATGGGTTGCGAAGGCTGAGTAGTTAGCTCGTATCTCCTCATTGCTATGGTCCTCAGAGCTCTGCATGTCCGAGTTATCTGACCACTCCTCTTCGTCTTTATGCAGAAAGTCTCTCATTTATCAACTTACTATTGTGAGTTGGTGGTATTTTTGCTCGCGTCGCTTCGTCCGCAGGGTTTAACGAATCTGGACACCATCGCCAGTCGTTGAGTTTGCTGTATTGTAAAATCTCTGCCACTCGATTAGCGACGTACTGTTTGTAAGAACGATGATCTTAATTAACCCATCGAATTACTGTGTGGAAATCGCTCCAAAACACGCATCGACTAACGTTGACTTCGTGGCATTTGATGATGCTTTCTTTTAATCGAACACCCATAACTGCAGCTTTTAGTTCCATTTTGGGAATGGTATGAAAACGAGTAGGTGCACAGCTGGTTTTTGCAGCGACGAAATTTACCTTCACCTTGCCACTATCAACCACTCGCCAGTACGATACAACTGCAAGTGCTTCTTCGCTTGCGTCTGCAAAAATGTGCAATTCCACCGACGCTCTCTCAAAATTTGCAAAATAGCAGCGTTCGATTCGAATTTGTTCGACTCTTTTCAGCTCGGTTCGCCACAGCTTCCACCAACGATAGATCTCGTCCGTTATAGGGTCGTTCCAGTCAATACTGGTTTTCCATATATTCTGCATCAGAATCTTTGTCATAATCATGTAGTTTTCCAAAAACCCGAACGGATCAAAGACTGACATATTAACAGCCAAGGTCTCTCTCTTTGAAGGTTTACGAGAGAAATCTAAAATATCTCCTGGCACTTTGTTCAATTTCAAAGTGAACACGAAAACATCCGGTTTTGGCAGCCACCTCATACCAAGTATTTTTTCAATAATTCCTTCAACACTCACAGAAACACGATTTTCGCTCGCCGAGCTTCTAACAGCTTCCATTACGGCATTAGAATCTGAGACAATTCAAAACCACCTTGCTAGTGGATGGAAATTACCTCTTTGACAACGTCTATCGTTCGCTCTGGAAACAGTCAACATAATCGTCGACGTAGTGCTTCTCAACGATACCTTTAACAGCTCGCGTTGAT
>NW_023475857.1:0-3137 GCF_013731165.1 Rhagoletis pomonella
TCAGAAAAATAATACATCATTGCGCATGTACAGGCTAAGTCTTTTCGGTTGACTACACTGAAGTTTAGAATTAATAAAAAAAGTTATTTTACCTATAGTAAAACTTAAGTCTTTTATTTATATGCATACGAATATGTTCTATACTAGAGATGGGCCGTGCTTTTCTACGCGACACGTCATGTCACGCTGTTTCACGCATGAGCGTGAGCGGCTTTCAGTGAAAAATCACGTAATATCCGTGATCGTGCGTGCCTGAAATTTTCGCGTGCGTGAGTGTGCGTGAGTTAGATTTTCGTCAATCACGTCATTTTCACATATGTATGTATGTACTTATTTGTATTTTAATCTAAAATAAATTCGTAAACTTACTGTTTAACTTTCACTAGAGTGGCAACATTTATTCTTTTTCCTTTGACATTGGAGGCATTCTGTAATATTAAGTTAAGTGAATTGATACACTTCAAAAAAGCTTGTAGGCTATTTTAAACATATAATTATAATAATAATTTTCTTATTGAGTTCAGAATAAGAAACTATCAAAGTCTTTAAAGCAACATGTTAAGACACGGTGGAACTCGTTATTTATTATATTGTCAAGCATTCACGAAAGGCGACAAGAAGTTCAACAATTATTAATAGGAAGAAATGAGCTTCATAAACTATCTAAAATAAATGCAAATTTGTTGGAAAAATTGTTAGAATTTCTGGGCCCTTCAAGATGTGTGAAAATTTTAGCGCGGATTTAAATCCAACCATCCATGAGGACGTTCTGTGGTACAAAAAACTACAAAAGCATTGTGAAGTGAATGCATCTGATTCTGAAGTCATCATCGATTTAAAGAAAAACACAACTGTTGCTTTAAATAAAAGATTCCAACCAAGTTCAATCCATTTTCTGGGATTGTTTTTAAATCCTCCGTTTAAAAAGTTACAGTTTATATCTGCAGAACAGCGCGAACATATAATAGGGACAGTAAAAGCAATGCTGGAAGATAACTTCGGTAGACATGCACTTGAAGAAAAGAGCGCTTGACCTCAGCACGATTCCCAAATTCTGGATGATGATATTCCTTCTACCTCGAAAAGGGCAAAAACCCGTGCAACTTTTGACGAATTCAAAGATGCGACAAATGAATCTGCAGAAACAGGTTTTGAAGAAATTAATACGGAAAACAAAAGTTGTGACGATGTTTTAAAATTTTGGGAGAAAGCTAAAGATTTGCCCCTTCTTAGAAGTCTTTCAAGGCAAATTTTAAACATACCAGCTAGCTCAGCAACTAGTGAAAGCGTTGTTTCTGTGTCAGGCAGAATTCTGGAAGAAAGACATACACGACTGCTTGGTGAAAACCTCGACAAAATTTTATTTTTAAACAAAAATATGAGCTAATGTCATTTTAATATTACATACGTTGAATAAGTATTGATACCAACTCTTTACTTATACTCGTAATAGATACATAAGTATGTATGTATATCTGAAAATTGTTAAAATAATAATAGTGCCTTCAGCCCTTGCTAGGCGTTTGGCCAAGCTTTTGTAATAATACTTGTATGATAAAAGGCTATTTATATGAAATACTATTTATATAAATAAAATTTCAATTAAAAAAAAAATGTCCGTGAGAAACCGTACGTGAGCGTGCGTGATTGAAAAAAATAGGCGTCGTGAGCGTGCGTGAACGTGATTGAAAAAAATATATCAGGACGTGAGTGGGCGTGATTTAAAAACCCCTCAACGTGAGCGTGCGTGAACGTGAGCCAAAATTACTCACGTGCCCATCTCTATTCTGTACTACATATTTTTTATTGCTTAGGCTTCATTCAATAAAGTATATTGATGCAAAGTGTTAAACTATCCCAATAAACATTTAGGTTTGAGCTTAACTTGAGGTTAAGTTGAGAACTAAGGTATTTCTCAAATCTCCAACGTTGTTTCTCAACAGTACCTCAAGTGGAGGATCATAGCGTTCTCAACAAAAAGGGCCTTTTTCTTTGTATGAAAAAAGGACTGTTTCTCAAGTTGAGAAAATGCTAGTTCTCAACTTGAACTCCAATGTAATTCTCCAATTGGTCTCAAACATATCATCGAAATACCGAAATTGAAATAGTAAAATACCTTATACCTTTTTGATTGAAACGACATACATAGATGAATTTAAATATTAATTTTTCATTTTATTACTCCTTTTGTATTATGTAGTTAATCAATGTCGTATCACAATAATTCACTTCGCAGTATACAGCCCGACAGTAATTTTGCCACTTGATTTACTTCTCGTTTTATTTTCTTTCAAGATTATTAGAGGATACTTTGAAGATTATTTACTTTTTTGTTGGTAATTTTCCTCTTTATATAGCTCTCGTTTTTCACTTGATAATTAAATATTCATTTCTCTATCACTTTTTACGTATCTGCGCGTCGGCTAAAGATGAGTTGGAGAATGATGTTGGATATCAACTTGAGAAATATGAATTCCTCCAAGGTTGGAGAATTTTTTTTTGGTGTTTATTGGGATGAGACTCAACAAAACTAAATATAATAAGACATAAAATATGAAAGAATATAAAAAATACTGGTTTTACTTTCTTAAACATTACAATATTTTTATGTAGAGGCACTTGACAGATTCGCAGCTTCATCGATGTTTGTTTCCTTGACGACTATAAATTAAAGGAAAATTATAAGGCGTCTGAAAAGCAAGTTCCAGTGAAAAGTCATACATGTACTTACTTTTAATTACATTAAGTAACGCTCCTGGCTTAGGCTTGCCGTTGATAGGTAACTGATGAAATTGCCTATTTATCAAGTTCCACATTGCAGCGCAAGGCGTAGCGTATGCGATGTTAAAAACATTGTATGCTTAAAAGCATAATATATCCACAGCTTTAATATTTCATTTTGTATTGTTTTTTATCCAGCAAATCCCTTTTTAAAACGTTTAAAATTATATTATACGTTTCACAGTAGCCAACAATTAATTCCGCAATGACACGCGATACAAAAATTATGATGAAATATTAAACTGCCGGTAATTGAGTATATTGTACGAAAATATTCGAATGTTGTACGAATTTAAAAAACCAGTGGTTTTTGTGGGTTTTTGGCAGACCTATAAATTATAGTTGCAATGAAAAAA
>NW_023475858.1:0-3137 GCF_013731165.1 Rhagoletis pomonella
ATGTATTTTTTTCAAGGTTGAAAAATGTGTAGTAATTGATCACCCCACGTATCTCTCCTCTCTACGACAAATTGGAGGAAGTACATTCACCGCCCTAAGAGCATCAACATCCAACTTAGGTCAAGGTATTTTGTACCTTGCCAAACAGTCAGCAATTGTTTAAATAACATGGAGAATATTAATTTTCTGATTGTTTCACCCACTCCAAGCCAATGCCAAAAACCACCTAACCATTCGCCCGGTCGTTACTGTCGCGCCAGTTAGCAGAGTTCCTTCAGTTGTTCTTGGAAGTGATTGGAAACCTTTGCGAGAAACAGAATCTCCAGCACAGGTCGACGAGTGTGGAGTAGGCTCAGCAGCTCCTTGAGCGGTTTGGGTGCATACAACTCCAGCTGATTTACTTTTAGATGACCATAAGTCCAGCTCGGGTTCAGCTACAGCTTCTTAACCACGGCTCCTTATTTGTCTGATGTACCTGTAGAACCTATAGGCAATCCTGAATTTAGATTCGGTCAACTAAATTATTGAAGCTTGATCAATGACAATGGCCAAGTGCGGATACTAGAAAGTACCGCCGGATGATGTAAAACCGAGGGAAATAACTTTCCCCGCAATGAGTGACACCTCAAAACCACTCTTGGCTTTGATGTGGTTAAGGCAGCTATCGACTACTCGGCGTAGTTTGGAGATCCCATGGCTTCCGATGAAAACAAATGCGACTCAGATTTGCACATGCTTAATAGCACCACCGGTGAAAGCCCTCTGGCTGCTGAAAAAGGTAAACCGACCTCTGACGTGCAGGACTGGTGTACGATTGGGAGTTTTAGGACATCTTCAGGATGATGGCTAAATATTTTCATTTTGTTTGAAAATGTGTTAATTTTTTTGTACCCACGACTATCAAGAAATGGGACATTACCCCAAACGTCTGATGAATTTACCGCCGTGAAAAAGATTCGGTTTAAAATATGTTAAATATTAAAATATTTGTGTGATACCAGAGGCAAAATCTATGAATTGATTCAATATTATTTGGCAGTTGACTTCTTTTTTTTTGTTAAATGGATTTCGGTTCACAACGGCAAATAAAAATTTTATAAAATTCTTCATTATGTATTGTAAGATTCGTTTCGTAATCCAATAATCGGATTTAAACGAAATAAGTGTAGGCCACGTCTAAGGTACCACCTTCCTTTAGAAAAAGAATTATAGAAATCAGTTAACGTTGTCCAAAAAAAAAAAAAAATATATATATATATATATTCCGACGAATTGATAATTCTCCTTTTTTAAAGTCGGTTAAAAAGGAGCTCGTCCAAATACGTAGAAAAATGTCGAATATTCTAAATATTTTGTTATATTTCTAGTATATTTTTTTTTTGAAATTAACTCACAAGTTTCTCGGTCGATTAATGAACTTTACATATACAGCATCCTTAAAAATACCTTAACATTTATCAAAATCTAACAAAATTGTATGGGCATGTATGTATGGTATCTCTCCAAGTAAGCTTTCCTTTAGTTGAAAGATACAAATGACTCTGCATTAATATTGAAATTTCACTAAAAACTTTGGTTTCCTTTTTTCATTTTTTTCTCAAATTTGGCATTTACTCTTCGCCCATTAAAACACACATGAAGCGCCAAAATGATTGCATACTTAAATACTTACATACATACGATACCTACATATATATGTATGTATGATGGAGTATGTATGATGGAGTTCTCCGTACCGAATTGCCTGAGGGATCATCCATAGTGGGTTTTGCAGACGACATTGCGGTAGTAGTGTCTGCGAAACTGCTTGATGTCATATGCGAAAAGGTAGCATCATCAGTCGGCGTGATTAATAGCTGGTTAAATAGCTTCGGCCTGAAGCTAGCCGAGCAAAAAACAGAAGCAATACTTATCTCGAGTCGTAAGAAACTAGAGGAGGTAGCGCTAAAAATTGGCGACCACACCATCACGACGAAACCCACAATTAAATACCTGGGAGTGGTGCTAGACAAGCGTCTTACTTTCAGCGCCCACCTGAGCTATGTGAGAGAGAAAGCAGCTTCAACGATCACGGGACTATCGCGAATAATGCTTAATACGCGAGGACCGAAACAGCGCAGGCGTTTACTCTTAGCGAACGTGGTTAAAAGCCAAATACTGTATGCGGCCCCAATTTGGTCAAACGCCGCACAGTGTCCATCATACTTCCGCGGAGTCAACTCAACATACCGTTTATGCGCGCTCCGAGTTCGCAGCGCCTTCAGAACAGTGTCGGACGAAGCAGCTTTCGTAATCGGCAGTATGATACCCGTAGATATACTAGCAAGAGAATCGACGGTCCTTGCATCCACGCGGCGTACTCTAACTCAACTAGACCGACATCAAGCCCGGCAAAGCAGCGTTACGGAGTGGCAAAACAGGTGGAATAGTACGACTAAAGGTCGTTGGACCTATCGCTGCATACCAAACCTGGTATCCTGGCTTAATAGAACGCATGGCGAAGTAGATTTTTATCTGAGCCAGTTCTTGAGTGGTCATGGCTGTTTTAAGGCATACCTGTTTAAATTCAAACATGAGCACGACCCCTACTGCGACTTCTGTCTAAGTGGCGTGGAAGAAGATGTCCACCACGTATTCTTTGAGTGCCCTCGTTTCCATCGGCAGATGAACCAACTTAAACTTGCCGTTGGAGGGGTGTTTACGCCACAGTCAGTAGTCGACTATATGGTGAAAGGAACCAGCGAATGGGCATCCACCAGCGATACACTAACTTCGATTTTGAAGGAACTGAGGGACCTAGAGAGACAGCGGCGTATCAGCCGTGCTTAAGCCAACTCTTAGCATAGCCGCGGACTGGAACTAAACTATGATGCTCACCAACCAAAGCGTAGGCGCGGACTGGAACCTAGGCCGTTCCAGCCGCTCGAGCAGTGCGGCTTAGAAAGTTGTGCTTTCAGACCGCACCTTGAACATGAAATCTAACAATTAAAGCGCATGCGTGGACTGGAACTTAGGGCGTTCCAGCCGCTCAGGTGGCAATCTCGAAAATTTGTGAAATCGATAAATACGCGCGGACTGGAACCTATGGCGTTCCAACCGCCCAAGTGGCAATATCGAAAAACTATTGCAATCGAAAA
>NW_023475859.1:0-3137 GCF_013731165.1 Rhagoletis pomonella
TGCGGTTATTTGTGCGATTTGGCATTTGTTTTAAGAAAGATTTAAAATAAATATTTTTTTAATTTTTTCTTAATTTAATTTTTTACTTATTTTTATTGTTTTTAATTTTTTAATATAAAAATACTGAAATTTTTTTTTTATTTTATTTACATATGTACATATATTTTTTTCCTAATTTAATCTTTTATTTTTTTTGCTTTAAATTTTTCTTAATTAAAAAATTGTGTTTATTTTTTCTGTTTTTGGTTTATTTATGAATCAATTTCTTTTTTTTTACATTTAATAGCTTATTTACCGCCTGTGGAATCGTTTCTTTTTGTCATACATACGTGTTTTTCACGTTTTGTTTTTCTTTAGTTGTAGGGGTGGTTCGAAGGAAAGGCGTTAAATGGGGCATGTACGTCAAATGTGGTGTTAATGACGCACTATGCTTTTTTAATGTTATTTTGAAAATAATACGCGATTATGAGAGAACCAAAAATGTCATAAAAATATATATTTACTTATGTATATACATGTATGTATAGTCATTTGTTTGGACGATAAAAAAAATATATTTTTGTCATTTGCGTACGAATTCATGTACACAAAATTATAAATATATTTCACATTTTATCGTTCTGCATACCAAAAATAGACAGGTTCATTTAACAGTTTGACAAAATTAAAAATCAAACCATTAAAAAAATATTAATATTTGGAATCTGCAACGCTTTGTTCCACACAACTATTTATTCACAAGCATTTCTTTACTTTTAAAAAGTTCTTTTAAAAAATTTAATTCCATTGCATACTCGTCTAACCACCTGTGGTTCTCACAGAACCTGCAAATAATGCTTCCAACTATGTACATATATTTCAACTTCTTTCAACTTCAAAGCCCAAATAACTATCTAAGATCCCTTTCCAAATTTTGGATTAATAAAAAATTTGGATTTGAAGGAGAATATACGAGCTCTAACCATCAAAAAGGGTAAGCGAAATTTTTATTTTATTTATTTTTTTTTGATGCAGAATGCGTGTGTTGCATTTCCGCATTGAAAAGAAAATTTTGAAAAAAATTTCGCTTACATCTGTTTGGCGGTTAGGGCTCGATATACTGGCGAAATCTCTCAATCGTGTCACATTGACACTCTATAGCGTTTATGTGGAATTTTCCAGATCGTTCGCTTCAACTAACCTCACTTTTTCTCAGGCCAACAGAAAATTGTCGAACATGGCGCGGAAATGAAAGAAAATGATCGATTAAGGTAAATAAATCGACAGTGATAACTTGATAGCTCACGAATATATCAAAATCAATGAAAATTTAAACATGTAATTGAGTTATAAGGTAATTTTTTTTAAATTTGTTCGTGCACTACGGATCACAATTTATAAAAGTCAGTTACCATTAAGAAATGATTTTTTGAGCTTATGGTTACCACAAATTTTTAACATACTGTAATGTCTTCTAAAATAAAAAATATGATTTTTTTTACGTTTTCTTGCAAATAAAATTGCGTTCGTTTCTTTAATTTATTCGCCAAAGATATATGTATGTATATATACATACATAATAAATAAACAAAACGTTGCTGTTGTATTTTGAAATGTCTTAAAATATGTTTCAAATATGCCACAAACGCCATTCACGCAAATTAAGTCCACTTCGTTGGCAAGAAATAAAAAGCATTGACGTTTAAATTTTTTATAACCACAGAATATTTTAGATCCTATAAAGAAAATTGTCTGCATTTTTTTTTTTTAGCAGCAAGAAAATTTGCAAAAACACAATCAAATTGACTTGGCTATTAACCCCATTAAAAAATAATTTATGCGTATTTGTACGTATGTACAAATGTACATATGTATGTATGTTGGAATTAAGTCAATAAATAAATACAAATATTTAAAATTTTTTACAAATTGAAAAACATAAAAATATTCCAACCACATGGATTTTAATTAATTTTTCGTACATACATTTTGTCAATATCTTATAACTTTTGCTTGCCATTGCGCAATACTTCATTTATGCACTATAAGGCGATTATGATTATGTAGTAATTTGTATCAATCGCTTTTTATCTGTTTAGTCACACCTTGTGTTTTTGTTGTTGCTCTATTGCGTTTTGTTTAGCAGGCGTTCATTTGAGGCGGACAAATACATTACGCATACGCCCTGTTGCACCTCAGTTGCCGAATACGTCACCCAGCATTATCTTTGCCCCATTTCTTTTTTTTGTTTTTTTATTAATTCACTTTCGATTACTTGCTCATTGCATAAGTGATTTTTTATGCTTTTTATATTATTTCCATCTTTTGTCACACATACATATGAACAAACATACATCAAGTCTTACTGCGGGCGCTGGCTGCATGGCTTGTGTGTTTGCTTTGATTGAGCAGCAGTGAGGGCAAAGTGCATATTTTCTTAGCATTCGTTTTGTTCGAAATTTTTTCTATTTGATTGCTAGTTTTTTTAGTGTCGATTTTTTTTTTAAGTAAAGCTATTTTAACAGTAAAAATACATCGCATGTTTAATAATAAAGAGTATTATTTCAAAATATTAATTTTGTAGGAAAGCGCAATCAAAGTTTGATCAATTCATATAGTATTATAACTTACTTTTTATAGTACGTATATAATCAAAAACATCTTTTTTTCGAAAACAATTAAGAAAAAATACGTTTCTTCGTAAAAGTAAAAATTAGGTACTTTTTTCGAAAAGAATTAAGAAAAAATTCGTTTTTTCGGAAAAGTAAAAATTAAAAAAAGTAAAAGTTACGAAAATAATGACTTTTTTCGTGAGAAAGTAAAATTTAAGAAAATATTGCATGTTTAAAAAACCATACTTAAGGAAAAATCGCATCTAAAAAAATTTATTAATAATTTCTTTTTTGGAATTTTTACAATTATGTCTTCGACATTAAATGTATTCTTACATTCTCACTGTGCTCATTTTTTTATTTAATTTTGTATCTTTTTTCGGTTGTACGAGGCATATTCATCAAACGTAGCAAACGCCACGTTATGTGAATACCCCTACTATTTTGTTTTACTATACACATTTTGAGAGCAGGAAAAATATTAAATTTTTAGCGTTAGTTTTGCATGAAAAACTTAGCAAGTGCTATTACTCTGCGAAATTCCAA
>NW_023475860.1:0-3137 GCF_013731165.1 Rhagoletis pomonella
AAAAAAAAGAGTTTTAATGTTCATTTTCCTCGATATCTGGTTTCTGGTTTTCGAATGAGATGGTGATTTTTTACGATTGCCTAATTTTTTTAATATTTCGAATACCGAGAAAATTAAGTGAACTTGAATTTTTGTTATGGGCAATTTTGGTGGAACGAATTCGAAGTGGCAAATTAAATCTTCGAATCCTTGTTAAGGACATAACTCGTCGTTGTTAACTCTTTTAGGCTCAGTAAGTGAGTATGCACAGAGAACTTAGATAGATAGGGAAGGTGCAAATTTTTGGAACGTAAAATTGTTTGGCTGAAAAATAAATCCATGGAATATCACCACAGCGCAATTAACATTTCAAGAAGAGTTAACGAGAAAAATGTAAATTTCTGTTATGATAATGTTATATTTGTTGCAAGTGTCTGGCTATGTGTTGCCAGGTATTTTTTTTATAAAATTAAATAAATTAATATAGTTAAATTATATTAAATGTACTTTTATATTAGTTAAAATTGCTGACTTACATTTCTGCATGACCATTTGTTAAATATAATTTATTCAGTAGTTAATGTTGCTAAAAACTTAAAAAGCATCTGTTCAAGTTCGCTTCTTGTACGAGTATTATATTATGTAAATAGTAAAAATGCATGTTAGTTAAAAAAAATGATAAACTTGGTTTTTTTCACATACTCATTTTAAAGATGGACGCATTAACAAAAAAATGTACAAAGCAATGCACTTGTTAACTTCAAAGTTGTTTTTGACTTTTACTGCAATAATCGTAGATATTATTTGTAAATAATAGTTCTGGAGTCAAATGCAAATCCATTTCCCAGGCATGCGCATATGGATGCTTGTAGTACATACAGATGTGTTGTGGACTGTAGATCGGCAATTTATTATGATTGAAAATCAATCTAAAGCAGCATATACGCAGCAGCATACAATTAAACCAATATTTGATTGCGTAACGAAGTGAATCTTTATTTTTAATGTAGTATGGCAAAATACAATATATTCGCGAACTTTCCTTAAGACCGCATGCCACCGAAGATGCTGTCATAGGAAAAAACTGAACAACGGTCACCTGAAGTAGGTGCATATGTATATACATGTGTACATAAGAGAGCTAAACCGTTTTCAAATTCAGTTACAAAAAAAATTCATATTCACAGCACAGTTGGAGTAAATTCGGTAATTAAGCTGCTGAGAGCAATTAGTACGAAGATAAATGAAAGAATATGCAAAGATTGTGCTGCCAGAGTGAGCAATGTTATTAATTGGTTAAGTGGAATCCTTAACAAGATGCGATCAACTAATTAGCAACGAAATTCAAAAAGATATTGTTTGCAAATTATGTTTATTTATTTATTTTTAATAATTTCCTTTAAAGTATAATTCAATCTATAACAGAAACCAAAATAATAAAAATTTAAAAGCTTGCACAAATTGCAAAAAAATAAATCAAACTTCAAAAAATTGTTATAAAAATTTCAAAATTTTTAATTAGAATATTTAGAAAATTGCAGTATTCAATTATAGTATAACAAAGTCCAAGTTTCTAGTCGTTTAAAATTACCGTTGATTTTTTAGAATTTTTTGTGGAGGGTTGTTCGCATTTTCTTCCATATAACACATGAACAAAAAAAATCTAAAAAATCAACGGTAGTTTTTAACAACTTGAAACTTGCACTTTCTTATACTATAATTGAATGGACTACAATACTGCATACCCGAAAATTTTTTAAATATTCTTATTAAAAATTTGGATGACCATTTATTGAAGTTTAATTCGTGCAATTTGTGCAAGCTTTTAAACTTTTATTATTGTGGTTTCTGTTATAGATTGAATTATATTTTAAAGGAAATTATTAAAAATAAATAAACATAATTTGCAAACAATATCATATTGAATTTCGTTGCTAATTAGTTGATCGCATCTGAATGTATGTATGTATATATGTACTTACATACATATATACATATGTACCCCATACACATACTCCAAAATCATTTATTGATAACGTTCTTGGACAAGCACATAATATTACATATATGTATGTACAGACTAACTCTCTTCTTATTTGGGGCTGACAAACTTTAACTTAAGAGTTTATTTCGTCTACGAAAATGCCCCAATAGTTTTGGAGTCTAATGAAAATGCATTTCCCACGCATACATATATCTATATGTACATGCTACATTAATTGACAACGTTTTTACATGCATATATAAGTACATACATACATATGTGCATATTGCTGCTTAAATACTACGCACATATATACATACATAATTACACGTATACTCAAATACAACAATAACTATTTCATTCATAAACGCATTCGCATATTTCTCAAGGCCAAGTAAATTCATTCATAAAAACAGCCGCAGCACATTTCCCCGCAAATTCAACACCCTCAAGCGCAACTTTATCAATCCGACACAAAAATTCTAAAATGTAAAATTGAAGAAATCTCGGCCAGCCAATTGAAAAGTGGCAATTATTTCTCTATATCCAGTAAAATAAGTTATCTTGAATTTTGGTAATTTTTGGTAGTTTTTGACAAAACACTCAATTTCTCTATTCCCTTCCAATATTTCAACCACTAACTAGTATTTTAAGGTGTAATTTTAATAAATTTTAAATAAAATTTTACGTTGTCTGCAGGAAAATACATTAATTTTTTTAATAAAATCAAAACTTCTAAGATCACAAACATATGTGGTTTTATCGGAAGTTCACAAATGTAACGTGGCAACTTAGCTCGTTTTCACATTTTTCGGTCCGAAATTGTAAAATTTTTGTCCATGACGCGCCACGATTTTTGTACAGGTGGGTCAATGTGCCTTGAACACCATTTGTATAAATGCAAAAAAAATCATTTCATTTATTTTTTAATTTTAAAAATTTTTATACTTCAAAGCGTTTATAAAAATATATTTACATATATGCACGGACGATTTTTAATATTTTTTATCCGTAAGCGAATCTTCTGTACCATAAAAGATTCAAACACATCAAAGTACAAGCAATGCAATGTTCAAGCTAGTGCTACTCCACTCTACATGTCTATATGAATGTATGCATGTATGCGTGTAAAAAATGTCAATTCCAGTTTGCTTTTAACCCATTTTAGCGGACA
>NW_023475861.1:0-3136 GCF_013731165.1 Rhagoletis pomonella
TCCACGATTTCATAGAAGCTCCTAAAGCTTGAACGCTTGGCCTTAATCTCTCTTTTATAAGTAAAGAGTTAAGATTTGCAAATCTTCGGATCGGAAATCGCAAAGACATGGGTGTTTCAAGCTATTAATATCAAGAACTTGGAACACCCTGGCTTACTTTTCTGTATTCGACAGGCGCGTAGCTCTGTGTAATTCATAATTTCGATGCCGGAGAAGTCGATTTCCGTCAATCCATTAGAGGAAGGTTCGCCGAAGACTTCAAATGTTCCGACTTTTAGAACACCATGTTATAGATCCTGACCATCCTGGCGTTGAGCTGCCGCTTTTATGCATGCCCCGTGGGCAGCAATTATTGAGCCCTCCTAGTACCCATATAGTAAATCTCATTGTTCGCCTCGCCATTCCTTGCCTTAATTTCATTACTGCACCTATGTAAAAGTGTGCCCCAAAAACAAAATCAGTCAAGAGACCTTCGATGTTTAACCAAGTTCGAGAATTTGGATTAACCAACACATCTTAATAGCACCTTGGCTCTACAGAAACATTAAAAATATAATTAGTTTCGTAGTACTAAAATCCATACCTAAAAAACTGCTGTAATTCAAACTTCTCTCCTTACTGCAAGTCAAAGCTTCTCACCTGTCGTTTCCATCAACACTTTGTAGTTAACATTAAACTAACCTCAGAACTGCATTACTTGTACAACTGAATAGCTAACGTAGCAACAAAAGAAACGTTAACTAGGGGTTATACTGCATTTATTTTATCATCATTTGTCCATAAAAGTAAGAGTCATTACCTTTGCTGTAGTCAGCAGTTAGTTAGTCTTGTTGACTGTGTGAAGAGAGCCCCAAGCAATTCAACACAATTGCAACAATTAAAAGCAACCTCTAGCTACACGCAAACACAAGGAAATGTACATACATACAACGATACATATTTCATGTTTTTATCTACCCGCGTCAATTTAGCCGGGCGATTGCACAGTCACTTGGTCGACTGCAACCTAATCAAGTAGAACGATTTAATAATTTTCTAAAGGAGTTTGATATAATAAAGTGAAGTAGTAATTGCAGCACACCATTAACACCTCGGTCATGGCGATGTTTGCACAAAAGCCAACGCAGAGTTGTTTAGATGAAGGTGGAACAGTGTGTCGATTTAATTTAAAACAAAAAATAATGAAATCTGCTGAAATTAAATAGTTAGACGGTACTACAAAAAAATGGTTGCATGTACTCTTTATATTATGTAGTAGCTAGCTTCTTATATTATCTACATATATTCAAGTGATTTTTCAGCGTTAACTGACCATTCCATAGTTTTACTAGCTTAAAATGTGTTATTTATAATCAGCCATAACACACAGTGCAAAATGCCATTCCAATAATTATAGCTGCAAAGGAAGTACGTATAATAACACTAAGCATTTAATTATTAACAACTAAGGTGAAGCGAGTTAACGGTGCATGCAGGTGACACTGAGTAAAAAGGTGCATAAGAGAAATACTTTGAAGAATTTATAGTGCCACTAAATCTTTAGATTTCAGTGTACTCACCATAACACATTAATTTATTGTATTTCAACCACCATTCCTGTTTCCGACGTCTTAACACTCGAACACAAATGAAGAAAGAATTTATTACTAGCCCTGCAGGGAAAGCTAAAAGTTGGGAACTAAAATTCTACCAGTTTGCGTTTCAGCTCAACTAGTTCACGTTCTATCCATTTTCAATGTAAGCGATTGGAATTTTTAACATAGCAATGTCCGACGAAATGTCAATTGTCAGGCTATGCATCAGCATCTACCAGTACAAGTACTAGTAGCATCATACCAGTTGATGAGATAGTCTGCCAACAGCCGCAATGGTCGACAGAGCATAATTATATCGACTTAGATTGATTTAAATTTAAAAATCTTAACTACCTCCGGTGCTCTTCACGCGACGCTACAGCCGACAGAATGGCAATTAATTGCGTTTTATGTTTAGCTTTGGCAATTGAAAGGCAGATGTCGCTGAATGCTTCTTAAAATCTTCGAACTGGTAGGCCATCGCTTTAGAACATACTAGTTAATGAACTGGTATTTTTATTGGTTTTTGAATTTTCACTGCAGGGAAATTACGCGTAAATTTAAGAGAGATACAAACAACAAATACGCTTTATTAAACATAGTGAACATTGTTCGCTTAAGTGGCATTTTAATAAACTTGCTTAAAGTTCCTCCGCACATACACATTTGCATACATATCTACATACATATGGCTGTCAGAATATTTGCGTATTTATACGCATTTTATATGCATTTAATGAGCAATATGCAGTATAATAAAATTTAATTGAGTCACACCCATTACTTGACAAATTACTCGCAATGAAATATAGAAAAGACGCATACAAACATACATAGTACATACATATAACTACGTACAAGCATGCATGCGCTAATAAACTAAATAAAGGCATAAAATTTGCATATGCAGCTGATTTATGTCACAAAGCGTAATAAGAAGCATCGGCACCGCCCATAGAGCAGCAGCGAAAGCTGTCACCTAAGCACCACCTCAATGCCAGCACCGTCAACTCATGCTTATGTGCTAAGTTTACGACTAGAATAGTATTTTATATAGTTAGTAGTGTGTAGTTAGCGCATTCTTTGCATAAAACTGCCATAAACACACATAAACCAAACGAAATGATTATCTACATAGAATTTATTGTCATACGAGAGGTGTTGGTTCTACGTGAGATTTATACACAAATGTCGTTTAATTTGAAGACAAGCAGTAACACAACAAAAACAAAAATCATTGTATAATTTTCGCTCATCAAAAGCAATGTATGTAGTAAAATCATTGAGTTTTATGCTTTTCGTGTGCAGTGAAAATGCTGAGCCAATAACTATGCATGCCCTATAAAAATAAGGAGAGGTTCATAAATGCGCTTAAATAGTACATAAGTGCATATTGCTCGTTAGCTGTTTTACCTTGGACGAAAATTTATTATAACTTAAGCCAAGAGCGAATTTAATCTTCAGTTTTAATTCAGATGACAAAGTTGTCATCAAACCCTTATTTCTTTAGTTCCTTTCTTTGGTCAAATGTGATTGATTTTTAGTTGCAGTTGCTATTTAAA
>NW_023475862.1:0-3136 GCF_013731165.1 Rhagoletis pomonella
AAAAAATGCTGATTTAATCCCTTTGATATTTAACTGATTCAGTTATTCTAAACCCGACAATCTAATTCGGTTTATTCGTTCAATGGACCTAAATATTAAAAATAGGTCAAAGTATTAGTATTTACCAATAAAATATAACATTACTAGGTGCTCCAGGGTTAAGGAATTTCTTGGAGATATTTAGTAACCACTTCTGAAAAATTCGTTTATAGTACGAGGGACCTCAAAAGCTTACCCAGCAATATAAATCACATAAAATTTAACAGGCTGCTTTAATTTATAGTTTTAAAAATTAACGCTCGTTCATAAAGCAGCTTGTCAGCGCACCCATCCTCATACTGAAGCACATGTTCGCACAACTTTGTGATGAAGAAGATGACTTTGCAAAAAATCGATACCAAACCCATCAGACCAGGCCAATCCCCATTACCACACTGCACGTACATACACTGACGAGCAAAACTGTAACATGGTGTGACACTTTTTAATTCAGGCATCGCTATATTTCCAAGTTCTAAAGACTTTCATCCTTTTGTTGTATATTCTTGTTGGTACATCCCTGCTCCCTCTCTCATAACGATTTGAAGTCAATACAACAACAATAAAAAAAACAGCAGACAAAAATGTAAATTGAGGCAGATGTTACAGTTTTGCACTCACTTTCAGTTTTGCATTTGACAGTTTTCTCTTACTTAGTTGGAAGTCAGATGACTTTTTTCTGTATTGTAATTTATTGAAGAAGTGATCACCAGTAAATAACATAGTTAATCAGGAACCATAAATGTAAATAATAGATTTACTGCGGAAAGGCGGGACCGCACGAAAAGTGGCAAACAATTTTGGAATTTGCTACTTGAAAATGTTAAGACTGAGAAAAAATATAGCCTAAAGTGTTCCCATGGACAAAGGAAGTCTGTCAAAAAATATTACGGTACGATATCTTGTGAACTTAGTAGCAAGTAGCGATGCAGCCACTATTACAGAAGCGCTTAAGGTATTAAACTTTAACGCAAATCAATGGACAGCGAGGCGAAGAATTCCCAAATTGAGCGCAAAGGCATCATAAGGAAGAAAAAAGCAAATTTGATAAAAATACATGTGCGAGTGCGGCAGCATTTTGCTGCATCGCACGAAATCCAAACCGTTGCCTATTGGGATATGTTAGGCCGTTCAGAATGCAATAAAAACATATTTTTAAATTTCAATTGAAGGTTATTGGGTCTGACAAGACTAAATTAATGGCTTTCAATCAGATGGCCGGGCATGGTATTGGGTCAGAGACCCAAATTAAGCCCATGTGCAGCATGTAAGGCAAACTGTGAATAACAGTGGTCGGTCAATAATAGTTTGGGGTTGTATTTCAAAAATTTTCTTGGTCTGTTAGTACACATTATGCGTAAGGAACAGTATCTGTTCATATTTCAACAAAATTTGCAATATGTCGAAAAAATGAGAGTTTCTGCTGAAAAATCACTCATCACATGTTCGCAAAGCCTGGATACAAAAGCAAAAATTTGCTGATTTGAAATGACCTCCACAATCCGCGGACATGAATCTCATCGAGAATTTGCGAAATCAACTAAAAGCACAGCTTAATAAGTATCAAAGTCCGTACAATCGACTACATGAGCTGTGAAAGCAAACTAAGGATATACCTCCAGAATTTTTACAGAGATACAAATAAGGTAGGCCATATCGCATCCAGGAACTGAAACAAGCAAAAGAGTACTGAACATTGTGTTAGTAGTTCTTTTTTTCGTGAAAATTGTTAAAAAGTGTCTTAAAAATATATGAGTGCAAAACTGTAACATCTGCCTTAATTTACATTTTTGTCTGCTGGTTTTTTTATTGTTGTTGTATTGACTTCAAATCGTTATGAGAGAGGGAGTAGGGATGTACCAACAAGAATATACAACAAAAGTATGAAAGTCGTTAGAACTTTGAAAGATAGCGATGGCTGAAGTAAAAAGTGTTATACCATGTTACAGTTTTGCTCGTCACTGTATATACATACATACATATATACAGCCTGTCTAATCTCTATCGCATATTAATCTCTATTAGTTTTTTATACCACCATTTTTATTAAGCTTTGAAATTTTCCGGAACGTACAGCATGTCCTAGTACCCCATTGAAATGCCATAGAGTGTGGCAAGATTAAGCAGCTATTGTTGTCGCTAGCGATGTTGTACTTATGTATATACAAACAAACATATATAAGCACCTAAGTACCTATACACTCCACAGCATCAAGAGACAATGAAATTGCACACTCGCACACACAAAGAAGCAAATGAGCCAACAAACAAGCAGGATAGTGATGCAGCCAGCCAGTGACTGCGGATAGTTAAGAAATAATAAAATAGGTAGAGCAAAAAAAAAATAGAAAAAATATCAACAACCATAGTAAAAGCAACAACATATTGCAATTTCTAGTGAAATATTGCACGTTGCTGGTAATACGCTTGGGAGCAAAAACCGGATAATGATGCCCCACACAGCAATAGACGCTGCCTCGTTGCAACTTTAGTCTACGACTCAGCTCTTTAAAGGCTGGGAGCGCTGCTGCTGCTGCTGCTTGGGGTAGATAAATTGTAAACACTCACAAGCATAAGTATGTTTTTTTTTTTGTCTTCGCCTACTCTTGTGAAGCGCCTGGCCGAGGAATGCCAGTGTCTCCATTATAAGCACTTGTACAGCGGCATGTTGCACGCTACGTTTTTGTTTACTTTTTTTTTTCATTGACGACACTGTAGCAGCAGCCCAGCGCATTTTTGATTCATTTAGGGTTGGGAGAAAAAAAAATTTTGCTTCGAATAAATGAAAACGAAAACAAAACTTTGCAGAAATTATTATGTAAGTCACTTGTGGCATTATCGGCGCGCTCTGCCGCTCAAGGGACAGTGGCGGGCGAGATAAGCCACAACGGCAATGGTGCGCACCCAACCCAACATCAGTCAGTCGCGCATCAGCAGTTAGCTGCGCTGTAATCCTTAGTGCACTCATCCATCTATTTGCGGCAGGCAGCTCAGCCGTCAGTTATCCATTCATCTGCATCCATCTACATGCATACATCCGTACATATGTATATATATGTACGTATCCATCTCGGCATCGCAGCTCAGTGCCATCTTG
>NW_023475863.1:0-3136 GCF_013731165.1 Rhagoletis pomonella
TTTTCTGAAATACATTTGCGTTTTTCTGAAATACATTTGAGGTTTTCTGAAATACATTTGGCCTTTTCTGAAATACAATTGCGTTTTTCTGAAATACATTTGTGTTTTTCTGAAATACATTTGCGCTTTTCTGAAATACGTTTGGCCTTTTCTGAAATACATTTATGTTTTTCTGAAATACTGTTGGAAAAGGTGTAGATCCCTAACTCTTTCCCTGTTCGTTCTAATTATATTTATGTTATTCTGTTTTTCCTTTATCTTCATTTTTATCTTTATACTCTATCGATCACAAAATTGATAATAACGTCCAACAAAATATCGATAGCAAAACCGATAGAAATATCGATAACAAAACCGATGACAAATTCGGTAAAAATTTCGATAGCAACATCGACAATACCATTGGTAGCAAAATCGATAAAAATATCGATAACAAAATTGATAAATAATCGATAACAAAGTCGATAAATAATCGAAAAGAAAATCGGTGAATAAAAGATAACAAAAATCGTTTTGAAAATCGATAAAAATGTCGACAAATATATCGATAACAAAATCGATAAAAATATTGATAACCAAATCGATAACAAAAACCTAAAATAATCGATAACAATATTGATAAAATTATAGATAACAAAATCGATAAATAACCGATAACAATATCGACAACAAAACGAATAAATAACCGATAACAATATCGACAACAAAACGAATAAAAAATCGATAAATAATTCATAAAAAAATCGATAAATAATCGATAACGAAATCTTCAACAATATCGATAAAAGTATCGATAACAAATCAATAACAAAATCGATAAATAATCTATAACGAAATCGATAACGATATCGATAAATAGTTGATAACTAAATAATAATCCACCCAAATGAACAAATAATTGACAATCAATAACAAAATCGATAAAAATATCGATTACTAAATCCATTAATAATCGGTTCCAAAATCGATAAATAATTGATAACAAAATCGATAACCAAATCCATAATAAAACCATTAACAATATCGATAAGAAAAAAAATAACAATATCGATACCAAAATCAATAAATAAACAAGTAAGAAAGTCTAAGTTCGGGCGGAGCCGAACATTAAATACCCGGCGTAAGTATTAAATACTAGCAATTACCCGGCGTGCTTCGCTGCGCCTTAAATGTATTTTTGTGTTGTAACTCTCCCCCTAAGCTCTTATGGCCTCATTTACAAAATATTTTTAAAGAACTTTATGAAGTTAGATTTAAAAAAATCGATCTATGAAGCATTGTTTATTTTTTTTTTGAGTTAATATATTTTCGAAGGTAATTAGAAAATATGTAAAGAACCGACTTTCTCTTGGAAATTTAATTTATAATCTTATAACTGGAGTCTACTATCGCACCCTTTCCTCAAACGTGTATTGATTCAATATTCAAATAACGTATATTTATATAATTTGAAAAAATCTCCCTACTATACAAATATGTACAGCAATATTAAATAATATTTTCAAATGTTGTGAGAGGGAGTAACAAAACAAAATTACTTTTAAGGCGCAGCGAAGCACGCCGGGTATTCGCTAGTGTCACATGAAATTAACTGAGCAAAGTACAATGAATAGCTGTTAAACAATGGCACCATCTACTTTAAATGAAACATACTTATTTTCGTGGGGGATACTCACACACCATATACTTTTCTATTGAAATTTTTCCTGAATTTTCCTAGCTATAAACCTCCAACGAATGCAAAACCGTGAAAATCGGTTCGTGCGTTCTGGAGTTATAGCGTCAGGAAGGAAAACCCTACTTATTTTTATATTAATTTTTATATTAAAGAAGATTAAAGAACTGTCCGCATTACTCAATTTTATTTTTCACTAAAACGGTATTCATGAATTTTTTAATTTTTTTTTTATTTGCTTCCGCATACTTTTGACATAACAGCTTTCATTTTATGCCGATA
Source organism: Rhagoletis pomonella (assembly GCF_013731165.1). Classification (NCBI taxonomy): domain Eukaryota; kingdom Metazoa; phylum Arthropoda; class Insecta; order Diptera; family Tephritidae; genus Rhagoletis; species Rhagoletis pomonella. The sequence goes on from NW_023475863.1 coordinate 1,958, forward strand.
TTAAACAAATACAGCCTAAGTTTACCCGGGTCCACGTTTTGGTCTGTATCTCGTGACCCAAGTCACCCAGCTATATGAAAAGTGCTCAATCTTAAAGCATTCATGAACAGCTTTCATTTGATACCCATATTAAACAAATACACCCAAGGTTACCCAGGTCCACGTTTTGGTCTATATCTCGAGACCCTAGTCACCCAGCTATTTGAAAAGTGCTCTATCTTAAAGCATTCATGAACAGCTTTAATTTGATACCCATATTAAACAAATACATCCTAAGGTTACCCGGGTCCACGTTTTGGTCTGTATCTCGAGACCCTAGTCACCCAGCTATGTTTTTTCACCTTTCCGAAACCTTCCGCTAGATGGTAAGCCGGGGTGTATCAATTTTGAGTAAATTGGCGTCCTTCAATTTCGAAATATTGAAGTTTCAAGCATTTCTGAAATTTACCGTTATATGAGAAGCGGCCGTTATTTTAGTCCGACTTCAATAATATTCAACGTTTTGCTTATATGTGGCAAGCACAATAACCACACCGAGTTTGGTACAAATTAGTAGAACGGTTACCGATATACCTATATGTGATCATAAGTGGGCGGTGCCACGCCCATTTTTCAAAATTTTACCATAAACGTATTTCTTGGTAAAGAATTGTTGCAAGCATCAATTTTGAATAAATTAGCCTCAATATTTACTGATTTATCGAAGATTTTGTATTTCTCTAAATTACCGTTATATGGGATGTGGGCGTGGTTATTGTCCGATTTTAAAAAGTTTCGGCCATTTGGTATGTTGTGCCAAGGTCAAGAACTGTGCCAAGTTTGGAAGAAATTGGTGCAGCGGTTACCAAGATATACACATGTAACCATAAGTGGGCGTGGCTACGCCCATTTTCCAAAAATTTATAATATTCTGGTTTTTTGTCTAAAAATTATTGTAAATATCGATTTTGAGTGAATTTTCTTCAGTAGTTACTAAAATATCGCAGTTTTCGTATTTCTGGAAATTACCGTTATATGGGAAGTGGGCGTGGTTAAAGTCCGATTTCAATACCAACCTACCTTGGATTACACACCAAATTGAGATATCTCAATTTTTGCTCGAGTTATCGTGTACACGGACGGACGGACAGACGGACAGACGGACGGACAGACAGACATGGCTTAATCGATTTCTTTTTT